>NW_015549620.1:750527-774002 GCF_001515605.1 Sinocyclocheilus anshuiensis | reverse complement strand
ATATATAAAGCTTTACAGGATTAACAATGGCTTGAAAAGTTTGGTAGTCAAGACAATCTTAGACTCATCATCATTACAGTTCTTCTAAAGATCATATGAAGTCATAAATGTGTTTGGGTGGTTGGTGTATACTGTATAGCATGTCCATAAACGTTTCTTATCAAAATATAAGGTTAAAATACATGTATATTAATAAGGGAAGGTGTATATTTAAGTTGCCACGAATGCATCTTCAGTTATATACATGTTTTACCAATTCTGTACACCCTTTTCTTCAGGATGATTTAACTCCAAAATCACTGAGTATGTATACACGCTTGTACTTAACAAGTAGCCTAATTGATTTAAGGGCGATTGGATTATAGTCTCTGGAATTTACTAAAAGACAGAAAATAATATAGACATGATGTAATTACAGTTTTGCCGCTAATTTAGTCATCGGTGGTGGACTGACAACTGTAAGAACCTCCACAGACCACAGCATAAACTTGCAAATTGCTGAGACAGATAAAACAGCATCATGTAGCTATTTGCCTTAGCAAGGACTTTGGCCAATCATAGAGTCGTGGTTTTCTACGTCTATTACCTTTGACGAATCAGAACTCTTCTTGTTGCATAGACGCAACCTACCAGTGACAGGCTACGTGCTGTAAGGTTCGGCTGACCCATCATCAGGATAGCAGGTATGAGACTGCGATGAAACTTGGCTAACTTTGTGAAAAAATGTGAGGGACTTGGATGCATCATATTTCAGACGAATTAGCGAAGTCCGTTTATTAACCATAGCAAGCGAATCAGACGTTTTTGGTTTATATTGTGTCACTATGTAGCAGATTAGCTTCATTGTAGCAGAGTGGTGATGATACAAATATAGACTGTTAAAATATGTATCTGAAGTTAAAGTATTCCCTCGTCAAAAGACAGACCTGACTCATTCTATCATTCAAGATACATTACAAAATGTATTTATTTTTATGGTCACCCTGTTTCTAATATACATATCGTTTCTTTTCGACTGACAAAGTCAGTATTGCTCTGTTCAAGGCTGCGCGTACGTTTCACCTGTTTTGTAGCAGAGTCATAAACCGCCCCGTTCACCTCAACTCCAGTGCTAAAGTAGTATCATTGCTCAAGATGCCCCAGACAAACAAGTTCAAAAGTGCTGGAGCCAGCAGTGCTGCTCAGTCTGCTGGTCCAGACCGGGGAGAAACACTCAGAGACCCCAACGCACCTCCGGGGGACAGTGGTGGAGATGACAACCAAGGAGACCCTCAAATTATTAAATCTCCAAGTGACCCCAAACAATACAGGTAAAGTCCACATGTACAGATTTTAAACTGTGATAACTAGGTTCTATTGATTAGCATAGTCTCGTTTATAAAGTACCAAGTGAAACCTTTTAAAAGATCATTTTACATTATGAATGATATTGTATGTTGGCACTTAAGGACAGGGAGTTAGCAGAAATATGAGATCACACAAGTAAAACACAAGCTCCGGTTGCATTCTTTGAGTGTGTAACACAACCCTGCATGCAAGTGCTGATGACTAAACCAGCTAACAGATTTTTTTTCTCTCTCTCTTTTCATCCAGATACATTGAGCTAAGTAACGGACTGAGGGCTCTCCTGATCTCTGATCTGAGTGGTTTAGATGGGAAAACTGAAGATGATGAAGATTCAGAAGAAGAAGAGGAGGAGGAAGAAGAGGAGGGAGAGGAAGCGGAAGAGGAGGGAGACTCGGGGGAAGGAACGGATGAGGAATCTGGAGAAGAAGGGGACAGTCAAGATAGTGACTTTGAGGAGCTTGACAAGGACAACGACAGGAAGAAGAAAAAGGGATCTGAAAAACAGGTTTGTGTTTTGTTGTGTAGGGATTCAAACTCTGATACTGGCTGCATGTTATTTTGGTTGAACATATATTAAAGTCAGCATGAAAGAAAAATCCTACTTATCCATGTTTCCTTCTGTATTTCTTTTTTTTTTTCCAAACTGTCATAACGATTTTCCTGTGAAACAACTTGTCCAATCATTTTGTCCGCTTAAACCCAGCCCCTTTCTTACAATCGACTGAAACACTCATTCAGTTCTACCTCCATCCAGCAACAACTGATAGATACAATCTTGCAATACAATACAATACATTACATACAAGTCCACCATACGTTTTTTTTCTTTTTCTTTTTTAATAATCTGTTTCATTCGGACCTGTCACTGCTTCCATTTCATTGTGACTTGAAGGATACATGATATTTCTATATTTTATCTTTATCAGTATTGGATATTTCGTTATGGAATTTTTTACATTTACATTTTAATTTAATGGCACTTGTTCATGTAACATTTAGCACATCTCAAAATGAATATCCATTTCTCATTACTGTACATTATAATGTTTTGATGTCTAAATTCATTTGTGGTATTTAAGATGACTGATCTTAGTTTGTAGTGTTTTTCTATTTCTATTTAGACAAAGTAATATAAAACTAAATTATCAGTTATAATTTTTACATAAACATATCAGCTTAAGTGTGTTGAAATGATTTCAGTGCAGTTTAATTATTTTTTCCTTTTTCTTTTTTTTGGAAATTAGTCTGCAGCGGCCCTGTGTATTGGCGTAGGGAGTTTCAGCGACCCTAATGACCTACCTGGCCTTGCACACTTCCTGGAACACAGTAAGTCACACCTGCAGTTGTTTGCCATTACTGTATTCAATAATGCTTTATTCTCAGTGATAATGTTTCAGTCAAACGTATCTCTCTACTTATGTCCCAGTGGTGTTCATGGGCAGCGAAAAGTACCCTTCTGAAAATGGCTTTGATGCGTTCCTTAAAAAGCATGGTGGCAGTGATAATGCTTCCACTGATTGTGAGAGAACCATTTTCCAATTTGATGTCCAGAGGAAACGCTTCAAAGAAGCCCTTGACAGGTGAAGCAGCTCTAAAAAAAAAGTGATCGTATCACATCACCTCTTATCCTGATGGCCTCTTTTTCTTTTTTTTTCAGAATATTTTACACAATCCCATTGAGTATTTTCTAATCAAAAGCATTAAAATAAAAACAAGCACATTTCTTTATATGTTTGGTCATACATAAGCTTTAAAATAATGTGATTGTCTTTTTTAATGTTATCTCAGATGGGCTCAGTTTTTCATCTGTCCTCTTATGATTGAAGACGCCATTGACCGAGAGGTTGAGGCTGTGGACAGTGGTGAGTAAAGCATTTATATTGTAGATTAAAAATATTCTTGATATCTCAACTGTGAAGTTTAAGAGCCTAATGTGTTTTGTTTGCTACAGAATATCAGCTTGCTAAGCCTTCAGACTCTCACCGTAAGGAAATGCTCTTTGGCAGCCTAGCAAAGCCCAACCATCCCATGAGCAAGTTCTGCTGGGGTAAGTCAAACATGTCAAAAGCTGCTTTAGAGTAGCTTCTGGGTTTATTCTAAAGTTGTTGTTGTTGTTTTTTTGATGGTCTTGTGATTGTATTTAAGGAAATGCACAGACCCTGAAGACTGAGCCTAGGGAAAAGAATATCAATGTTTACAAGCGGCTCCGTGAGTTTTGGAAAAAGTACTACTCTGCCCACTATATGACCTTAGCTGTGCAGTCTAAAGGTAGGTACAGTATGCAGGACTTAACTTGGATATGGCATTTCTAATAGAAAATGATCCTAAAATCTCTTCTACTCTTACCTTCATAGAGAGTCTTGACACCCTTGAGGAATGGGTTAGAGAAATCTTCAGTCAGGTACCCAACAAGTAAGCTCAATCCAAGTCCTATTTGAATATCTGTAAAATGTGAAAATATTAATGTGTTTAAAGAGTTTCTCAATGCCTTTCATAATATTAATGTTTATTTTTAAAGAGTTTCTCAATGCCTTTCAGTGGGAAGCCGAAACCTGATTTTTCAGACCAGTTGAGCCCCTTTGAAACACCTGCTTTCAACAAACTTTACCGAAGTATGTAGTAGAACTTAATGTTCAAATGAGGTTTAATGAAACTGTAGAACCTACTATTAATGTTTTGTTTGTTGTTTATTGCAGTGGTGCCTGTTAGAAAAGTACATGCCCTCACCATCACATGGGCTCTACCCCCGCAAGAGAAGCACTACAGGTTTAGTAATCAGTCATTTTTACTTTCATTCATTCATAAAACATCTTTCAAAAGTGCTGTTAAAAACAAATGAAATTCAAAATTGGGAGTTTTTTTTTTTTTTTTAAAGTCTTTGTTCGCTTTGAGGGCATCTTTGTATATCCATGTCTTTGATATGTCTCACCTCAACTTCCTTTATCAGTAGCAAATATGTCACAGAACAAAACTGCACTCATAAAAAACTTTACATATTGATTTTGTATTGGTCCAATATGGTCTGTATTGGAATGCCAATATTATTTCTCAAATATGATGCTTAACAAAAACTCTTTATGTTGGTCCTCAGGGTAAAGCCTCTGCATTACATTGCTTGGCTGATAGGCCACGAGGGAACTGGAAGTATCTTGTCCATGCTTAGGAGGAAGTGAGTCCTTTCTCTCATGATTTGGTTTTTAATAAATGGCAAGGTGGTTCTACTTTCATTGTAACTAATCTCTACATGTAGCATCAATTTTGCACTTACCCCAGAAACTGGGAAATTGAATCTCTTTCTCTCGGTCTAGGTGCTGGGCTCTAGCTTTGTTTGGCGGAAACAGTGAGACTGGTTTTGATCAGAACACCACCTATTCAATTTTTAGTATCTCCATAACTCTGACTGATGAGGGCTTCCAGAACTTCTATGAGGTCTGCAAGGGTCATCAGTCTAGACCTTCCATTCTTTTACATTTCTGTGATCCTACACTACTAGTGCATGTCAAAATTATGCACTATATTTACAAGCATCCTTAAGATATAATATTGTTTTCACACTTAATGTCATTAGAGAAATATGTGGGGAAGCTGAGAAACTAACAGCTTAGCTAGATATGTGTAAAATAGGATTACAAAGCCTCTGAGGCACAAACACACCCCTTTTCCATTCTAAATTATAACGACACGATTGCTGTAAAGTTTAGTCCCACTCAGAATAAATGCATCCATGGTAATTTGGATGGTTTTCTTCGTTCAGGTTGCTCATCTCGTCTTCCAGTATTTGAAAATGCTTCAGACTCTTGGGCCCCAACAGAGGTAGGCCCCTTTACCTGAAGTTTTTTTTTGGGGGGGGGGAATCTTTGCACAACTTTTACACATACTACATTGAATAATGTAGCTTGAAAGATATCACAAAAAACTTTGCTTCTCTTTGGCAGAGTATATGAAGAAATTCAAAAGATTGAGGCCAATGAATTCCACTATCAGGAGCAGGTAAGGTTAAAGGGTTAGTTCACCCAAAAATGAAAATTAGCCTGTGTTTTACGCACCCTCAAAGCATCCTAGGTGTATGTGACTTTCTTCTTTCAGACGAATCCAATCGGAGTTATATTAAAAATTGTCCTGGCCCCTCCAAGCCTTTCAATGGGGGTAAGCGGGTGTTGGTTGTCAACAGTTCAGAAGACGTGAAATAGTGCATGTATCCGTAATAAAACATCCCTCACACGTCTCCGGGGGTTAAATAAAGGCCTCCTGTAGCGAATCCATGCATTTTTGTAAGATAAATATCCATATTTCAAACATAATAAACACTTTTTTCTCACTTCCGCTTACAGTGGTAAGCGGAAGTGCATCATCACGTACATCATCACGTTCAAGCTGATGAAGTAGGACGTATGCGTCGTGCGTGCGCCTCTGAGAAATGCAGGAGCAAAGGAAACAAAGTATCCTTACTTTAGCAAAGGAAAGCTAGTCTCTTGGCTTATATCGAAATCCTCCGACATTTTTCTTTACAAATCCTTGTTTTGTGCTTCTAATTCGTGAACGGCGTTTTGTTTTGTTTTGTCTCCATGTTCGTCACTAATCATGCAACGTCGACGTCTTGCGTCATCTGCCGGAACGGCTTCCGCGTATGACAGTCAGCGGAAGTGAGAAAAAAGTGTTTATTATGTTTGAAATATGGATATTTATCTTACAAAAATGAATGGATTCGCTACAGGAGGCCTTTATTCAACCCCCGGAGCCGTGTGAGGGACGTTTTATTACAGATGCACGCACTTTATTTCACGTCTTCTGAACTGTTGACAACCAACACCCACTTACCCACATTGAAAGGCTTGGAGAGGCCAGGACAATTTTTAATATAACTCCGATTGGATTCATCTGAAAGAAGAAAGTCACATACACCTAGGATGCTTTGAGGGTGAGTAAAACACAGGCTAATTTTCATTTTTGGGTGAACTAACCCTTTAAGCATTTTACACTGTTGTCAGCCTATGAACGCTTAGTTGTTTCTTACCAACAATGGAGTGTTTTTGTATTTCTGGCTATTAGAAGGAATTTGAAAAGAGATGGATAGGAGTATTTGTTTGTAGACTCTGTACTTACAGTGTTGCTTTTACAGACTGATCCTATTGAGTATGTGGAGGATATCTGTGAAAACATGCAGCTGTTCCCAAAAGAAGACTTCTTAACAGGAGACCAGCTAATGTTTGAGTTCAAACCGGAGGTAGTTGCCCATCACATGCAGCATTGATTTTGATTTATTACAGGTTTTGAAAAATATGGGTACATATTTGTGCTATTTTAGCATGCCAAGTGAAAGAAAATCTTTTTTTCTCTTAGGTGATCTCTGTTGCACAGAACCTCCTCACACCAGAGAAGGCTAACTTGCTCCTGTTGTCTCCTGAGCATGAAGGCCAGTGCCCACTCAGGGAAAAGTGGTTTGGGACTCAGTACAGTGTAGAGGGTTTGTACATATTTTCAACTCCCTATTTTCAATTCAGTTTAAAATACAATATTCAGGATGAGAAGTTAAAGTTTGATATCTTAGAATCTGTGTCCGTATTAGATTAGTCTGGAAGTGAATGTCAGAATCCATTGCTGAATTGTTACCATTGCAGATTTACTTGTCGCAATAAGCTCAATCACACAATTATATAAATTTACATACACTTAAAACAAGCAGCATTAATGCCAGTTTGAAGTGAATGTGCTCTAGCTTATCAAAATGAGTCAGTGTAGCCACTGTAGCTTTAAAAGAATATCTGATGCCAAAATTAAGAAGTAGCTTGGTTGTGTAGGAGTATTTTGGTTTTGAACATAACTGCAGGAAAGGACAACTGATATTAGTATACTAGTAGATTGTAGGTGGTTACTCAAATGGGAAATACATCTTAAGTCCAAGCACAACAAGCTGTTTCTGCCTGTTGCTTTAGTAAAAGATTTGTTATTTCTTACTCAGATGCACTTGAGAATTTGAAAATTTTGAAAGCTGACATGCTTATTGGAAGTAATTATTTCCTGGTTTCAAATCTACTTGAAATGTATTCTTAATTAATCTTAGGTTTATCACATTATGCAATAAATACCATTAAGCATTTTTCCTCTATATTGTGCAACTCTGGAGACAAAAGCACCATGATTTTTTTTTTCCTTACAGACATACAGCAGCACTGGAGAGAGCTCTGGGCAGGAGATTTCGATTTAAACCCAAGCCTTCACCTACCTGCTGAAAATAAGTTCATCGGTGGGTGTCTTCAGTTGATGTCTTTTAATGTTGTTGCTGTGTGCTGTTTCTGTAGCCTGTTTCAAGACCATGTGCCATTGTTCTTGTGTCTCTTTTCACCTCCAGCCACTGATTTCACCCTCAAAACCTCTGACTGTCCAGACACAGAGTACCCTGTCAGAATAATGAACAATAACAGAGGGTGTTTGTGATATAAGAAGGACAACAAGTTCAAGATCCCCAAAGGTGTCATTGTATTTGTCTCTACACTCAATATATCATGTCTCCGATGTCCAATAGCAAAATAGATTGAGTGGGAAGTATGAAAAATCTCTTTCTGTAACTCTGCTCAATTACCCAACTCACACTTACGTTTTATCTCTCTTCCTGCAGCGTACATGCAGTTCTACCTTATATCACCTGTGGTTCAGAAGTCTGCAAAAAAGTAAGCTGAAGATCATGTGAAAACTTAGTCGTTCGAGCAGATCTTGTAAATGCTGTAGCCATGGAAACCCCATCTAGCTATTAGTATGTCTGCTCAGGTCTCAGGAATCACTATCTCTAGTTTCTATTCTTGTTCATCCACTTACCTTTCCATCTGACCTTCTCTTTTTGTTCTCTCTTCTCACCTCCACTTAGCCTGGTGCTTTTTGACCTGTTTGTGAATATCCTGGTGCATAACTTGGCAGAGCCATCCTACGAGGCTGATGTGGCCCAGCTAGAATATAAATTGGTTGCAGGGGAGCATGGTCTTGTCATCAAGGTTAAGGGCTTCAACCACAAACTACCGGTAAGTAACAAGCTCATATCAAGTTGTATACAGAAAATGGTTTAATTAAAAAAAAAAAAAAAACATTTCTTTCATTTCTGACATTTGTTGCAGTTGCTGTTCAACCTGATCGTGGATTATCTTGCTGATTTCTCCACTGCTCCTGATGTATTCAGCATGTTTGCAGAGCAGCTGAAGAAAACCTACTTTAACATCCTTATCAAGCCTGAAAAGCTTGGAAAGTGTGTCTCCTTCACGTTTTTCCTTTACTGCACTTACACTTTATAAACACCTATAGCCCTGCCCACAAGTAGTGACATTGTACACTGGCACTCTTATCAATTTTTTTGTTAATTTTTAAAGTTTTCTTTAATTTAGAAAATGCAAATCTGATGGACGATGGAACGATCTGATGGAATGCAAGTCTTTTAAGCATATTTACAGCGTTTTTACAATGCCATTGTATGGTTTGCAACATTCGAGCATGTGACATTTCTTTCTTGCAATTGTGATTTTGTATAAATAAATGCCACCTTAATGCCACCTTAAAACATCTGTGTAAATACTAGTCTATACACTGCCGTTCATAAGTTTGGGGTCAGTAAGATTTTTTTTTAAATGTTTCTGAAAAGTCCTTGCTCACGAAGTCTGCATTTATTTAATAAAAAATACTGGATAAAAACAGTAATCTTATTACAATTTAAAAGAACTGTTTCCTGTTTTAATATATTTTGAAATGTATTACTATTCAAATCTGCATTTTTAGGAGCCATTACTGCAGTCTTTAGTGTCGCATGGTCCTTCAGAAATCATTCTAATAAGCTGATTTGGTGCTCAAGAAATTTATTGACCCCAGACTTTTGAATGGTAGCATATGGCACGTTGATGCAGCTTCTACAGTGATGTAGTGTCAAAACTGCTCTAGAATAGGCAAAATGAAGCATAATATATTTGGCTTGGAACACCATGGGTCCCACTGCAACCCCTGCAGTCCCATATGCCAGCGTCTATATAGCTATTGCTATGTATATCTTTTAAAAAATGCATGGTCTTCCACTCATCGCTCTCTGTCTGTCCATATATGTCTCCTCAGAGACGTGAGGCTTCTGATTCTAGAGCACTCTCGCTGGTCGACCATTCAGAAGTACCAGGCTGTGCTGGATGGGCTCAGTGTGGACGAGCTCATGGAGTTTGTGAGCAGCTTCAAGTCAGAGCTATATGCTGAAGGACTAGTGCAGGGAAACTTCACTAGCACTGTGAGTTTTCTCACATTTTATATACACGTTGCATGTATTTGTTTTTCAAGAACATTCCAGGTTCAAAATATCCCACAATTGCTTCTGATAGATCTTACCTTGTATTGATGTACACCTAGAATATTATAAAATTATATAATACTTGTAAAAGTAAAAAGCTTTAATCAGTGCTGTCAGAACTACAGTTGGTCTGTTAAGATTTTGTCATTTTTAATTTCTCATCACATGTAGGAATCCATGGGATTTTTGCAGTATGTTACAGAGTAAGCACTTTTTTCTCCAGTTTATTTTATATAGCAGTACCACAATAAAAAAAAAATGGAAAAAGTTTTATATAGCTTTTTTTTCCACTTTCAGCAAATTGCAATTCAAGAAGCTGTCAGTAGAGGTCCCTGTTCTCTTCAGAGTGGTAGAGCTTCCTCAGAAACATCATCTGTGCAAAGTGAAGTCTCTCAACAAGGGAGATGCAAACTCTGAGGTCACTGTGTATTACCAGGTAAAACTTGTTTTGTGGTTTAGATCAGCAAAATGGACAAGACATCTAGGCACATTCACCTTTTTTATGTCGTATTCCTAAATTAGCAGTGATTGTCCTTAATATCTGCCTCTGTCTTTTGGTAGTCTGGTCCTAAGAACCTGCGTGAACACACTCTTATGGAGCTACTAGTGGTGAGTATGACTCAGATTTGGTGGCTGACTACAGAAGGGTATCGCTTACAGTAAACATTACTGTAACTTTATATATGTTTAAAAAGTATAGGAACAGCTGCCCCAGGGTTTTTTAAGCAATCAAGTCAGTCCCTCCTGCCAGATTCAAAAGAAGTTCTCAATTATTGCTCTCTAGGGCGCTGAGCACACACATCTGCATGGCCATAAGCTCAACTCATCCACTTTACTTTTATACTGAAGACTGACTTTGGATGCTGTCCAGTTCTCTGTCTTTCTCAGCAGTTACTTTAGAACACTGAGTCGGCTCTCGTTGGAAAGTGTAATGTATTGTTCTAAAGGTCCAACGATTTATTTATTTTTGACGATGAATCGCTGCTGATAACAGCTTTGGGATGTACCAGATATCGGCTGAAACAAATGTTTTTTCATTGTCTGTTTTTTTTTTTTTAAGGTAGGATTTCTGTTTGCATATGAAACTAAAGCTTCACTAAAGAAAAACTAAGCAAATGTTGTTATTTTTCACACATTAAATATAGCCATTTTTAAAACTATTAACCAATTAATCAGAAATTCTTACTCCTCTGCACCTTACATCAGCTAAATCCAATATCAGACTTCTGTCCAATTCTACTGCTGTGGCTGCAGACTAAAGCATATTCCTACAGGGGTGGCATTATATTAACTGTTTTTTTTTTAACTCATGTTTTATCATTGTGGCTGCTGTGTTGTAGATGCACATGGAGGAGCCATGCTTTGACTTCCTCCGAACCAAAGAGACACTGGGGTAAGTCTGTGGTGCAGAGATGACATTAAGACATTTATCTTGCTCCAGTTGCTGGTTTTAATTAGTTGTACTCTATATGTTTTCACAGCTATCATGTCTACCCAACCTGTAGAAACACATCAGGTGTCCTTGGATTCTCAGTCACAGTAGAGACTCAGGCCACCAAGTTCAAGTGAGTTCTCACTGTGCATTTTGGTTGCAGTTCACTGCTGCATCAGAATTATCTGATTTATGTGCTGCAGCTGCTGCCTCTTGACTTCAGAATCATAATTAACCTTTATCTCCACCTCTATCTCGACTAAATTGCAGTGTTACTTTACACTGATTGGCTCTTTTTATTATTTCTGAAGTGAAATACACCCTACACTGAATGTTAACAATACATCTACGTACTTACATCATGCATAACATCTTATTGCTTCATAAATTAAGTCTATCTTATAATGTTGTGTTAATATACTGTATATTAGGGCTACCACAGTAATAAATATAAGAGAATTGTGATTTTACACAAGTCATGTAAATGGAAAAAAGTCTTAAGTCATAGAAATTTATGTAGTTGATATTTGCAATAAATTATTTTCATTGTAAAGTATTTCTTTAGCTAGAAAAAAAAAATTGGTTTCTATTAAATTACTTTTACAAATCTTCACAAACCACTGGAAAAATAGAACTACTGTTAAAAAGTATGCGGTCAGTAAGTTTGTTTTTCTTAAAGAAATTACTAGGATTCTGAAAAAAGTATGACAGTTTCCACAAATATTAAGCAGCACAACTGTTTTCAACATTAGTAATAAGAAATGTATCGTAATCATGTGACACTGAAGACTGGAGTAATGGCTGTTAAAAGTTCAGCTTCACATAAATTACATTTGAAAATGTGTTAATGTATTATTAATGTATTAATGTATTTTTATCAAATAAATGTAACCTTGGTGAGCATAAGAGACTTCTTTCAAAATCATTTTTAATGGTAGTGTAGGTCAGTAAGTGTGGGAACCCTGATATGCTAAAACGGTAGTGCATTTTAAAAGTGTTTTCTCTCGAGTTCAGTTTACTGCATGTTGCAAAAAAAGGCTTCCACATATAGTAAATAATGTAAACCATTAATTTGGGCTCTGAAATATTTCAGAGTGGTGTTAAATGGGCAAAACTCTCTTTCCATTCTGCGCTCTCTTTCTGCATTCTAGCACTGAGCTGGTGGAGACAAAGATTGAGGAGTTTCTGGTGAGCTTCGGAGAAAAGATGAACAGCTTGAGTCATGAGGCTTTTAAGACACAGGTGACTGCTCTCGTCAAGCTGAAGGGTTGCGAAGACACCCATCTCGGCGAGGAGGTGAACAGGAACTGGACAGAGGTGGTCACGCAGCAATACGTCTTCGACAGACTCAGCCGAGAGGTGAGGAGCCCTGTTGCACATGAGCAAAGGCTGACAGTTCAGCAATGTGTTAATGATGAATTGTGGGAATATACTTGGACATTTTCATATTTTTCTACTTGTACAACAGATTGATGCACTGAAACTCATGACCAAGGCTGAACTCGTGAACTGGTTCATGGGACACCAGGGTGAAAGCAACAGGAAGCTCAGTGTACATGTAAGTTTACCGGCACATCACTCTCTTGATTCATCTCTGCATTGAAACTAATCATAAGGATTTGCTTTATTGAAATTCTTCATGCCTTTTTTGTCTCAATTTTCTTTATGTAATATATTTATATTATTTATTTATATGCATATTTTCTGTTTATATATATATTTTTTGTGTGTGTGTGTATGTGTGTGTATATATATATATATATATATATATATCAATTACTTAACTTAAAACTTTATGATATTACAGTAGATGTTTCTGTAGCTGTGAATATTTTTTGTAATGGATTTAAAATTGTGATGGATTAAAATTCATTTTTAGCAAATTATAACCATATACCGTTATTAATGTACACACTCAGGATTCTTTTCTCATTCAAATTAATCTGATTTAACTGATCTGATTTAACCTTTAAACTGATATTTGTCTGCTTAGTAACTTTTTAACTATTATTATTTTTAGTATTATTTTCAGTTTTAGTATTATTTTTAGTTTTATATTTTCTTTTGTGTATTTACCAAAAACTCACTGTTTCCTTAAAGAACTATAGGATTTACCAAAAATTCTCCTTTTTTTTAAAGAACTAATTTCCTTTGTGTAATGCAAATCTGTTTGTTCATATTTTGTTTAGTAAATATACTGTTGTAGATACCAGTCTGAATTAGGGCTGGGCGATAATTCGATAACGATCATTATCGCGATATAATATGAATATATGATATGAAGAGTTCGATAAATGTTCGATATAATGTTTATGCGCCAAAAGCGGAATGAAACAGCGCAACTCATTTGAAGCGCGCCACACAGACCGTTTATCCGCTCGGATCAAAGTTCAAACTGTCACGCGACGCGAGCACACTAGAGCAGATGCGTTTACTCGGTCACGCCAACACTAAACAGCACTGTGAGATCCACTGCTTGAATTCAGCGATGAACACAAATGACTTAGTGATTTAAACTAGTTTAAAGCCAAACAGGAGAAATACTGTGTGCAATGAGACAGTCAGAAGGCTTTTCAATCTACACATTGCCATCATTTACCATGGATTTACTGTAGTAACACTCACTGCACCAAGGTATTGTGGCAGAAACTTGGGATATTCACACTGAATTTTAATACAGGAGTAATTGTAATTATAGTACGTATTTGTGATTAAGCTATAGCATGTGTGCATTTATACTGAATGTTTTTAGACTACTGTTTTTCATACAAATAGGCTACTTAAATAACATACGTTATATTTTTACCATTGGATTGAGGTGCTATATGTGTGGTTTTAACTGTGTTTATCATGATTTAAATGTATGCTACTATGGGAGACCAATGCTTAATTAAAAAAATATATTAAAAAAATCAGTCAGAATAAATTTAACCATATAAAATTGAGGTTGCTAAAATTTTTACAGATGTTAATTATTTTGATAATGAACAAATATTTACCTCTGCATCCTAACTCAAGCTACTATCAAATGTGCATTTCTAAGAGACAAAAAAGTGATATTATTATTAATATTATCAGGCAACCCAAATCTGTTTCTTGATTTGAAACAATATCACTCATTAGAACATGCAGAAACTAAGAAATTCATTTTTCTATTTAGATATTTATTTTAAGGAAAATTAATGGTCTGGTTTCTACAGCTTTCACTTTGGAGCAAAAATCTGGCTTTAAACATGAAAGAAATAAAGATTTGACATTTATCGTGATAATTATCGATATCAACTGATATGAAAAAAATTATCGTGATAATTTTTTTGGCCATATCGCCCAGCCCTAGTCTGAATGATGAATGGTTTCTTTTCAGGTTGTTGGTTACGGAGTAGAAGAGAACGACCCTCCTAGTGAGGAACATCCGGCCGCTGGAGAAGAAGAGGAAGAGGGTAGTAAGATGTCATTGTATGGGGAGGTTTCCAAACTCACCTTCCTTCCTGCTTCCACTTTACTGGCCTCAGTCACTACCATCACAGACATCCAGGCCTTCACTTCCACCCTCAATCTCTACCCTTACCACAAAATTCTCAAATAAACAAAAGCATGGACTCACTCTGCCAGCTGGCACACAGGCACGCACCCCCTATCTCCATCTTCCATCCTTTCTTCTTGTCTACTTGAGCAAGGATGAGTAGGGGCCGGCGGTCTCCCAATGCTCCCGTTCTTTTGAAACGAGCTTCAGCCATGTGTGCGTTCATATAATGAGCCCTGCTGTTAAAATGGCATTGCTGTGAATGTTGTGTGTGTGTGTGCGTGCATGAATGGGGCTCAGTTTGGGGGTCATGCTGACAGACGCAGATCACAAGGTCTCATTATATATCCCTCCTTGGCTGTAGTGGACCTTTAGAACATAAACATGACTTTAAACTACTTAGAATTGTGTGTATTTTATTAATAGGTCTGCAGTGTTAAGTTTGTACTAATACATTTATAAAGTTATGACACTGTGCTGAAAAGTATGAAATATATTTGAATGAAGTGCAGTAAGAGAGATTGCTGGACTGCTTTTTATGTAGCCAGTTGATGATGCCTGATACTGAGGATGTGTAATGATGCTTCAGAGGTGGGCATTTGAGCATGCAAGACCAAAATTATGATGCTTCTACTACTGCTATAGCATCATTCTGCATTTGGCACAACCTCAACTTGTAAACTGAGCAATTGCTAATATCACTGCTTAAATTCAGAATGTGCAAATATATATTTATTAAAAGTACCGTGAAGCTACGAACTCTATTTTACCTGAGTGTTGAATGTTAGTTTGCTGTCTGTATCAAAGGATAAACAGTAAAAACATCATGTAGGCTGCCGTGGAATAATGGAAAGAAACGTTCATATGGATGCATGCAAGAACGACATGCTACAATGTGACCAGTGTAGCCAGATTCCCAACCAAAAAAATTACACTTACAAGACTATTGAATGAATAGTTGAAAAACATGACATTTGAATCAGTCTGACGATACTTCACAGAACTGAATTATCATTATTTTTAATAGAGTCCATATCGAAATGAAGAAAGTTTTATCAGTAACGACTGGCCATGTGACCGCGTGTCATTAAAGACGTTTTTTTTTTTCATTCTAAATATGTGCACATGATATTATAAAATGTATCATATATAAAATCCAGTGGGGGTGGACAGGTCTCTACCACTGCTCTAACACAATTCTGTAGAAAACAAGTAAATAAAAATCACACTCTACACTGCTGCTAATTGAATATCCTGTTTTGTCTGATTACAGAAGTAAAATGTGTTGCAAATAATGTTTCATGTTGACTGTCGAAAATTTGCCATTTACAGTAGTATAGCAATATATTATCATGTGAACTGTATATGGATGTGATTTATATCTTATGTGATAAGTCATTTTAAAAAGCGTGCCCTCAACTCTCCAAAGGTGACCTTAGATTCAGCTGAAAATACGTGGAGAATTGTCAAAGTGCCAACACTTACCAAGCACCACATGGAGTTGGCATTGTGTTCTCCTTGTCCAGGCAGGTGGCACATAGTAACACAGCAAGATGGTTGATCTCTTTGTGCTCCAGAATAGCGCTTCTTCTCTCACCACCCCGCCTTTCATTGTTCTGATGTCCTGAAGCGCTCTGTAAAGGTGCGGTACACTGGCTAAAGTTTCATCAGTCTGCTGAAAGTGGCACAGTTTTAGAGGGATCACATTCTAAATATTTAGACTGTCTTGGCATACACTGCCTGCCTTTTGTAGTTACTGTAGATGAGTCGTCACCAGTGTTGCCAAACCCCTCCCTCAGAAAATCTCTAGAACCCTATAATGAAATTGTGGTGTGCGTCATGGCAGGCGTGGCGTACTGGTGTGTTGACTGCGCAGACTCGTTGGCATGATTGAGAGCAAACGTGAGAGGTCACGGGCCTATGGCAGGGTGTGGCCAAGTAAAAAAAATTTAAATATAGTTAAAATAGCTCCTTGTCACAAAAAATTTTAAAAAGTCGCAGCTACAATGAGAAAGTAGCTAAATTTGGCGACAAAATCCCCAAATTGGCAACACTGTTCGTCACTACGCTGTCACTTCCTCTCACTCCTGCAGGGTGTCTTAATTGACAAGCTGCTTGAGTGGGAGGAGGTGTAGCTTAAGACAGAAAACGGTTGGATAATATGAATAAATAAGGCAGATATATGGGAAAAGACCTCTTCCCGCTGTACAGGGAGTTCTCTCAGTTTTACTAATGGAGCTGTGAGTCTCGCTTCTCTTACGGATCATGTTATATATAAGAAGGACATGAATTATGTGCCTCCCGGCAGCAAAGCACAGGGAATGAAACAGGGCTTCTGTAAGGCAGGTTAATTGTGTCTGGCCTTTTGATACTGAGATAATGGCGTCTAATGCTAGATTCAGACCGCCTAATTTAATTCATTTAAGAATTCATAGTTGTAATTATAACTTTTTTTATTTTGTGGAACCGCACTATTATGAATTTAAAAAGATGAACATTATCATCAGTGCTGGGGAATAACTGATTTCATGTAATGTGGATTAGGTAATCAGATTCCAAAAATGTAGTACTTGTAATTAGATTATATTACATTTTAAAATGCTCATAATCAGATTACAGTTACTTTTTATGGATTGCATGTTAAAATTCTACTGTGTGTCATATCATTTAGCTTTGAATGTTCACAATATAGAATGGACATGTAAATTAATTTGCAATCCATGCTTCTGAATCTGGGGACAATAGCACCTCTCAGTCAATTATACCAAGTTAATATTTCAATAATTTAACAACACATTTGCATGTTCACAGTTCTCTGATGCCGGTTAGTGGTCAATGACATGCAGGTGAACAAATAAAATAATGTAGAATGCAGAATAATGTAGAATTTCAAATGTAGAAATTGAGTTTATTCATTTTCACTTTACATTTTTATTATTTAATTAAATATTATATTTTCATCAACTCATAAATCCTCTGCAGTTCCTTCATTTACTCTAATGCATTTCATGATAACAAAGAATGGAATTTCTTTTTGCTTTTTATAACTAATCCCATTTAAATCTATAAATAAATCAGGTCAAAAGTAATCTAACAGTAACCCAAAATAAGAATACAATTCCTAAAATTAGTAATCTAGATTACATTACTGAATACAATTTTCATTGTGTAAAACAGACTACAATATGTAAGTAATCTACACAGCACTGATTATCATTCATATAAAAAAGGACCATAAACTCTACAAACGTCTACAAAAGATGATAAACAATTTTTTTATTTTTTTTTTGTATACTTCACGTGTTTTAAGAATCTTGTTCAAGACCTTGACCCTTTTTATCGAGGTGGCATTTTAATTAAATAATTTCTTTGCGTCTAAAGACAAGTGTAATGGCAGTCAGGAAGGAGGAAATGGCATTCCCGTGTCGTGTGTAATATTTAATTAGAAAGATGTCAAATAACAAGTAAGGCAGCTTTGCAATAAAGCACTTTACCTACATTACATGCATTGACACAGATGAGTTGAGAAGGCTTTTAATCTCCTTCATTCAGCATTATTACAGATCCCCTGTGCTGGTACTATTCTAATTTATGCAACAAATCCCTGCCAGCCCTCATAATCAAATCTGTCAATTATGTGGCACCTTGCTCTGTGTGTGTGTGTGTGTGTGTGTGTGTGTGAGCACACATGAATGTGCATGCATGCATATAAGAGAGGGAGAGCTTGAGTCTATGATAGGATTTGCATATGTGCATGCTTGTGTCTTCATTTACATCAAACTTCATTAATCTTCCCACATGGAACGTTTGTGCACACAAGGTATTTTCATTAGTTTTGCATGTTGCTAAAAACTAATTGAGAAATTGGGATATTTAAAGAGAAAGTTCACTAAAAAAATTTTTCTGAATTTTCATTTTTTGGGTGAACTGTGCTCTTAGGTAGTTGAATATTAAATGTAAGTGTTCATTTGGTCCAGTCATGCAATATGACATATGCAATAAAGAATCAGTAGACCAGTATGGTGTTTTAAATAAGTGGTTTGGAAAAGTACATTTTGAAGATCTATCTGCCAGTTTCTTGCAACAACACTGATACATGAAACAGCCTGTTAAAGTCTACTTCTTCTTAATAGATCATTTATATAAAGTGGTTAATTTGGCTTGGATATATTGTTGTTTTATTTGTTATTATAGTTATTTTGGGATAGATAGATAGATAGATAGATAGATAGATAGATAGATAGAAAATGAGCATATTATTTAAAAAGAAAAGGCTATATTCTTCATTAGCCAGCCACCAATCAAATGTTTTGCAGCCTATTTTACTTTTATGTAACCAACCGATTATTTTAAAGTATGAGTTTATTCATATTTCCTAATTATCTGACTATTATAAACTCACCAAGCACGTTTCTAAAAGATAAAGCCAAGTGTCATGTTCTTTCTACAGTATATTCTCTGGACGGTGGTCATGTGAAACATGACGCACGCTCGTAGGACGACGCTTTGCTCTAGTTTAACGTCTGTAAAGGTGTGGGTTCATTTCCTGACCCTTCCCGCGCGTGCAGCATCATCTCCTCACAGGCTGTTGCATCCTCCTGAGGGACCGTCGGCGCTCTTCACAGCCTGCACACTACATACCGGTCTCTGATTCGCAATCTGGGTAATGCCACTCATTTATTTGCGAGCTCGGATGTGCTATATTGTCTCTCACAGCATACACGCGGCTGTTCGCAGGGATACTACGGAATTACAGCCGCAACAAATGATGATGTGACGGCCATCCATTCAGTTAATAAAAGCCCGCTGTGCAGTGGACGCTACATTTCTGCTAACGAAGCAAAGCCTCAGACGAGCCTTTCCCCGATGAACAGATACAGTAGTGTTCACTACTGACAAGCATCAGGCATTTGGAATAATACCCTGCACACTGCATTACAAACATTCTGGGAGGAGGACAAACAGGTTTTAAGGTAACTGAGATGTCCTTCCATATGAGTAGACATGCACTTGTGCTGAATTGGTTTGATTTGGATTTTGCAGTGTAATGTAAGTGTTGAAGTGCCTATTCAATCTGTAAATGTGTCAGGTTATGGATCTTGGTACATGCTCTTTTTCTGCATGAATTAAAAAAAAATCATTCTTACACACATATAGTAGTAAGCAAGCATGCAACAGCCATGAAAGTGGGATCACTATACAGAACCACTGGACACAATACATTTGTGACCCTGGAACACAAAACCAGTCTTAAGTCGCTGGGGTATTTTAGCAATAGCCAAAAAAACATTGTATGGGTCAAAATTATCGATTTTTTTTTTATGCCAAAAATCATTAGGATATTAAATAACGATCATGTTCCATGAAGATATTTTGTAGATTATATATCTACCGTACCTACCGTAAATATATCAAAACTTAATTTTTGATTAGTAGCATGCATTGCTAAGAACTTCATTTGGACAACTTTAAAGGCGATTCTCAGTATTTACATTTTTTTGCACCCTCAGATTCCAGATTTTCAAATAGTTTTATCTCGGCCAAATATTGTCCTATCCTAACAAACCATACATCGATGGAAAGCTTATTTATTCAGCTTTCAGATGATGTATAAATTATGACTTATGACTGGTTTTGTGGTCCAGGGTCACATTTATGAAAGTGGAAGAATTCTAAAATATGGTGATTCTGGCACACTATGGCCACCATTTCCAAATATATTTTTGTATTTTCTAATATGTTTTTTGTTTGTTTGTTAGTTTGTTGCTAGGGTTGCAAAAAGGTGGAACATTTCCAGTAAATTTTGGAAACTTTCCAGGATTTTTTGGAATCTTCCAGGGATTTTTGGAAAGTTTCCGGAAATTTTCCACCCCTGTGCAACCCTATTTGTTGCATTAAAGTTCAATGTGTATAGATAGATTTAATTTGTTTATTTATTTATCTTTGTTTTCATATACAGTATCTCACAGAAGTGAGTACACCCCTCAGATTTTTGTAAATATTTTATTATATGATATAATAAAATATTTACAAAAATGTGAGGGGTGTACTCACTTCTGTGAGATACTGTATAATGGCTAATTCAGCCAGATTGATCAAAGGGATGGATGGATGGATGGATGGATAGACAGACAGACAGACAGACAGATAGACAGATAGACAGATAGATAGATAGATAGATAGATAGATAGATAGATAGATAGATTACATTTTTGTGATGGTTGAGCATGATAGTAGTCATATGTTTCATGCAGAGCTGTCTGTTTCTGGGAGACATGACACATGCACAGATGCTGTTTTAGTGGAGACATGATTTCTAGGCCATTGATGCTCTGCCAAGGGGGCCTGGTGTGTTTGGAGCTGCTTTTCAACTGTTTGTTTTGCTGGATTTACATGGCAAGCTCTCCAGCAGTGTGCTCTTGGCAGATGTACTGCTTGAGGGAGCATGTTTGTTTGAGTCAAGCTATGGTAAACCACGCAGTCTGAAGTTTTTAAAGCCTCACTGTGAGTCTCCTTGACAGGAGAGAGCCCATCAAGGGCTTTAAACAATTCTTGTCTGTGGCAAGACACGCAGTTGAAAGCTAAAGGGTGATGACACGTGTACATGAACATGACGAAATACTACTATACTATGGTTAAAAGGGGAAATGGTAGAAGATTGTTAGCCGTTTACTGTAGTATTTAGAGGAATATTTAACCCAAAAATGAAAATTTGCTGAAGATTTACTCACCCTCAGGCCATCCATGATGTAGATTAGATTATTTCTTCATCGGAACAGATTGAAAAATTTTTTTTTAATCTAATTAATAGCTTATGAAGTGAAAAACTACATGTTTGTTAGAAACAAATCCATCAAGGCATTTTAACTTGAAACTGCCATTTCTGGCCAAAATATGAGTCCATAATAACACTTGCTAGAGTGAAAAGTCAATACTTTAGTGTCCTCTAACATTAAAATCCTCTGATATATTTGTTTAGAACAGTTTGGATTGTTTTAATTTGTAAACGATGCTCATTTCACTCCTGATTCAGACAAGATTACTTTTTCACTGGAGAAAGCATTATGGATAGAGGACTCATATTGTAGTTGGAAGCAATGCTTTGGAAATTATTTGATGGATTTGTTTATTACAAACACACAGCTTTTCACAATATGTTAATTGATGGACTGTGGAGTCATGTGAATTACTTGTGGATTATTGTGATGTATTTATCATCCATTTGGACTCTCATTGTGATGGTACCCATTTAATGCAGAGAATTCATTGGCGAGCAAGTGATGTAATGTTGAATTTCTCCAAATCTGTTCCAATGAAGAAACAAACTCATCTACATTTTGGATGGCCTGAAGGTGTGTTTTTGGGTGAACCATTCCTTTAACAGAACCAATTAAGATGGTTTTCAATGGCATAACCTTAAATTTAAACATTTGGCTACATCCTTGTAACCAGTTAGGAACAACTTTGACATTTAAATAATCATTATATTTAAGATATAAATGGATAGAATTGCATTTATATTCTTTGACCAAGAAAAACGAATGATGATATTCCTCTTCTCTCTGTTAATTTTTTAAATCCATGCAACTGCCCCAGATTTCGACATAAATATATTCTCTCACTCAGCAGAGATGAGTGCTTTTTGAAGAGAATGGGGTGGAAAATCCTTCCTTCACTACCTGGCTAAATGGCCCGGTGATGGAAAAATATTGTTACAGGAATGATATTTGAATAATTGAAAAAGGACGACTTTAAAATTGCAGGCTTGCCATGATTTCAAGTGCAAAGTTAGAGGCTTCCTCACCGAAATATTCATGCCATTATTTAAGAGTGGATATATCAGGAGAAGGGATTCATTCAAAAATGATCAGAGCTCCTGCCTCTTCATTTCACAGAGCGAGAACTGGCTCTCGCGGTTGTGGAGGAGAGATTCATTTTAATAATGAAGAAGGACGTTCACCTTACTATCTCCCCACAGCGTTGTTATAAGTGACATCATAGATCAGGCCGACAAGCTGTGTCTCTCAGCATTGTGATTGCGGCGGTTTCTGTTTGTCGCTGACTTACGTAGCACACATCAAAAACAAATTACAATGTGTTTATGAGTGAACAGAGCACTGAGTCATCTGCTCAGTATTGCTTGAGCTATCAAAAGAGAGAGCTTTAATACTTACTGCTGAGTAGGACATGTGCATGCTTCATTGCATTGGCATTTGCACTTTATATGACTTGCACTGAGTAAACAGTGATTTAAAAAGTTCACTTTCTCCTTAATGGACCCATTAGCATGGCACCTAGTGTACTGTAGGTTGGTTTGGAGTTTTTGTCTGTGGTCATGACTGAAATGTGGGAACCAGCCAAAAATGCATTTAAATTTTTCGATCCTTTGCTATTTTACTATTTATTTTACATGACTGATTTCTTGTCCTGAAATTGTTGTCTGCTTATATATTTCAAGTCAGGACAAATTTATTTGTATAGCACTTTTCGTGATGTTAATGTTTATATCTTAATATCTTTATGGCTTAGTCACATTTACCAGATTTGAGGTGGGTGATAATATAGTTTACATTTTACAGTGATACAAGCAACCAGGCTTTTATCTGTAAGCAATTCAAGCAAATATATGTGCATTTTTGACATTAAGTATTGATAGAAAAATTCAGCTTCAGCTTCAGCATACAGTATATAATTATTTCTTTTTTCAGTTTGATATAAAACTATTTTTTGCCAATATTAATAAAATTTTGTTGCCACAATACTGCTAAATCTACAACTATTTCTTAAAACTATGTCTTGCTATTATTTTTAGCAATTATAATTTCTGAACATGACAAATATTTATGGAATAAAAACAAATATTTC
>NW_015549620.1:729162-750517 GCF_001515605.1 Sinocyclocheilus anshuiensis | reverse complement strand
AAACACACAAAACACACACACACACACACACACACACACACACATATATATATATATATATATATATATAATGTAAAATAAATTAACAACATATTCTGTTTATTTTTATTCTTGTTTTATTAAAGTTTTAGTTTAGAGTCTTTAATCTCTTTTAGTCTTTAATCTCTATAGTTAGTCTCTAGTTCAGCATTTGTACACAGGTTGTATCTGTTCCCCTATACCATGAGCCTCTTGTCCATCAATTTAAAAAATAAAAAAAATCACCCCACAATTTTTCATTGTCTCTCTTTGTGCTTTAAATAAACGCCAGTGAATTAAGTGGGGTAGCGGCAATTGCTGAATAAGAACCCAGTCAGCAGCTGCTTTGTAGCCTGACATCTGAAGCTGTCTCTTGATTTGTCCTTGGGGCGGGATGTGCATGCTGGCCGACGCCGACCATAAATCAGGCAACAGAGACCTGCTGGCATACACAGGCCCAGCTGGAGAGAGAGCCTAAAACTAAAGCTATATTATAGGTTTGGAGGTTTCATTTGTATCATGAAAAACTCTAAAATGTTGTGTTTTTTATGTCAAATTTGATTTTAAATTCGATGTCTTGGAAAAGAGAAGTGAAAAATAGAATAAGAATTTGAAGCATAACTCTATTTCAATCAATTCAGGAGACAAAAGTTGAATAATCCAAATCTTTAGAGTTGATGATGGTGAAATGAGTAAAATGAAGGTGGCCTGGGAACGACAAGCTATGATGACCAGCAAGCTCTCTCTGGTCATCAGTTTCTCAGTCACTAGTTACTTGGTCAAATGACATGAGGGTGAGTAAATGATGACAGAATGTTCATTTATTTGACAGATAGAACCAGTTATGGCATATTAATGAGAGTTGTATCCCACAATGATAAATAAGGACTATTATTATTCATCTATTTCCTGTTCTGGTCTAAAAGTCTGACAACAATCCACAGTTTAAAACAAAAAGAAGAAGAAGAAAGAAAAACACCACAGTGACCTGAGATAAGAAAAATACTTTAATATAAAACCTTTGACTTTCAATTCAATTCAATTACCATAGGACATTTATTTTGTCTTGTTTAGCTTGCTCAGTGACATGAACTGTCTTGCTGCGACTTTAAATAGTGATATATGAGGTTATTTAAACTGAGAAAACAACACTGCTGCTGAAAAGACCACCGTAGTTGCTCACCAGCATACTGTATGCTGTTTTGGATGTTGGTGCCTAGCGTGGAATGCTGATTTTCCCACCAGGCTTCTTAACTAGCTTAACCAATAAGACTAGAACTACAGGTGCATCTCAATAAATTAGAATGTCGTGGAATGTGCATTGAATGTATTTAATACACGAGTTTCACAATTTGAGTTGAATTACTGAAATAAATGAACTTTTCCACGACATTCTAATTTATTGAGATGCACCTGTAATAGCATTGCATAAACCAGTCTGGACTAGCATGGTATTTCATATTGGAAGCTGGTCTTTTTAGCAGGGTATCCGTTCTAGTATTAGCTTTGCTAAGCCTCAGCACAATCTTATTAGTGTTCTTTGTGTTTATTGTTTTTTTTAGCTTTCCTAAAGTTCCTGTTTCATAGGATCCCTCTTGAAGAGTTTTGAACATCTAGGAGTTTTGCTAACATGTGGTTATACGACAGCCTCTGTTTGAAGACATTAATGTGACTTCTTCACACTAGACACTAAATTAAGTTCAGTGTTGTTTTTCTGTCATGTTTGATTGATTTGACTTTACTTTTCACATTGCAGATATATTTGTGTCATAAACATGTCGAACCCCACAGCTAGGCCTGGTGCGGTCGGACAGATAAGAGGTCAAATAGAGCTGCCAGATAAAAAGTCCATAACTGTTCTGGAGCAAAGGCAGGGAGGACAGATGCCACACTCTACCAGAGCACTGAGGGAAAGTGTGCTCCTTTAAAAAGAATATACAACAAATATGAACAAATTATTAATAATAACAAATTATTATATTATATTATATTATATATTATATATAAAAAAATATTTCAGATAATGCTGATCTTTTGAAATTTTCATCAAAGAATCCTGAGTCAGTGTATCAAAAATATTAAGAAGCACAATTGTTTTCAACATTGATAATAATAAAAGATGTTTCTTGAGGAACAAATCAGCATAATAGAATGATTTCTGAATAATCATGTGACACTGAAGACTGGAGTAATGACTGCTGATGATGATTCAGCTTTTATCATCACAGGAATAAATTACATTTAAAAATATATTAAAATACAAAACATAATTTTTCCAAACCCAAAACACATTTTCATAGTATATGTGCAGCTTCATATGTGGCTTCTGTGCAGCTTTCACAGTGTGAAGATGACTGATGTGTGCTGGTGATGCACTGAAATATAGTGGTAACTAGAAATCAAGGGGGGAACGGAATAAAAGAAAAGGAGCACGAGAATGGACGAAGGAGAGGGGTGTTGGGGAATTTGGGGAGAAGTGGGTCAGCAGCCCTAGGTACCATGGCAACGGAGATATACGAGCATCTGTCTATTGATCTGCAGACTCATTGGTGTAATAGAGTGAGCCAGGTGATAAACGAGCATGCTGACAAGGCCTGCGCTGGGTCACACTTCCTTTTGTAGCACATCTCCGTCGGCATCTCCTCACATACCTACATAATATACATGGGGTGGTCATCTCATATTATTATGCACGTTTCATGAATAAACAAATGAAAATATACAGCAAACAATCTCTCAAATGTCAGCCGAATTAACATGTTTGTGGGATGGGGAAGCCGTCATCAGCTTGTGAGTCTGAGCTAAATTCAAAGACACTGATAATCCGCCAAATGAACAGTATGGTAGTTCTATTATCAAAGTGTTCATTGTGCCCAGTGGTCTATTTTACTTTTCACTGTGAATAATTGACTATCCATTTAGAAAAAATCTCTCCAGGGACTTGAGGACAAATTTTAAGCACAACTCTATTTAATGGCTCTCATTTTTTTGGCTTCAGTGTACACTGCAGTGTGGTTTATCTGTAATATGGTTATGAGGTATGTATGGTCAGAGACATATTGAGTATAAGAAAAAAGAGACAAGCCACACATAGGAAAATGAATAGTATTGCTCTAAGTGGCTGTAAGAAAGGAAGCCCCATCTAGCTTTTGGGTAAAAGACCACCTTATTGGTAAAATCTTCACAGGGGTTGAATTCAGAGTAGCATGCTATTCTTACTAGTGATGTAAAGTTTTTTGTTTTTTTTTATACAGTAGCAGTATTTGTCTTGTTGCTAGTCCAATTGTTTTGTACATTATACTATTTTTCTTAGTTGAAGCTAATAATATGAATGTATCACCAAGTGAGCAGACTTTGGATTTTGGTATTGTGTGCAGAAATGCCATCACTTTGATGTTAAATTTCACAATTCAGTATCGCCACAAATTCGCACAAGAATATACTTGGATAAACACAAACACTCTCCAATCCCCATCCGTCCATGTTATTCAATGCGTTCTCGGTGTACTTACAGTGACCTTGTCTCTCTCAATATTGTATTTATTAGTTTTATAACAACAACAGTGAACAAAAAAACATACCAAAAAAACTAAATACATAACGTAAAAAAAGAAGGAAAAAAAAACAGGCCAGACGACATTACAAATGACAAAAGTGCCTAAATAACGTTCAATAGGGAGAAGGATAAATCACAAAAAGAAAGGGATATAAATCATAGTGTCACAAATATGTAAAAATCTTTAAATTCTACTGTCATGTAAATGTTGGAGGAAGGGACCCCAGACCTTGGAAAATTTATTAAGAGATTTTGCTTCATTAAACCGTATTTTCTCAAGATGCAAGACAGAGACCATCTCAGCAAGCCATCTCTGAAAACATAGGGGAGCAGTGGTTTTATAATTCTCTTGGCCACCACTATGCCCAGCATTAATGCTAACTGCAAATAATAAGGCAAAGATGAAAATGTGTCAGAGTTGCCAAAGATGGCCAATTTCATTTCAGGTAAGAGACCCTGGTCATATGCTGTAGAATACATTGACCTTGTCTAGCCCATCAACCGTATGTAATTGTCCAGACATGTGTATCAGTGATCCATTGCTGCCAGTGTTGCCATGATGGAGGGGTTTAACTTCAGCAGCCCACCAAAAAATCCCACATCCGTACTTTCTTAGAGTTTAATTTCTGGCAAGCAGCACAGTGGACAGGAACACACTGCTTGGCCACATTCCAGGGAGAATAGATGGCACATTGCTTTTAACAGCATTAGCATTCCACCAAATATTAACAAATTATTATATTATATTATATTATATATTATATATAAAAAAATATTTCAGATAATGCTGATCTTTTGAAATTTTCATCAAAGAATCCTGAGTCAGTGTATCAAAAATATTAAGAAGCACAATTGTTTTCAACATTGATAATAATAAGAGATGTTTCTTGAGGAACAAATCAGCATAATAGAATGATTTCTGAATAATCATGTGACACTGAAGACTGGAGTAATGACTGCTGATGATGATTCAGCTTTTATCATCACAGGAATAAATTACATTTAAAAATATATTAAAATACAAAACATAATTTTTCCAAACCCAAAACACATTTTCATAGTATATGTGCAGCTTCATATGTGGCTTCTGTGCAGCTTTCACAGTGTGAAGATGACTGATGTGTGCTGGTGATGCACTGAAATATAGTGGTAACTAGAAATCAAGGGGGGAACGGAATAAAAGAAAAGGAGCACGAGAATGGACGAAGGAGAGGGGTGTTGGGGAATTTGGGGAGAAGTGGGTCAGCAGCCCTAGGTACCATTCCAGCATTCCTGTATACAATTTAGTGCTTTTACTCTGAGAAAATTGACAGGAAGAGGACTTGTGATGGATGGGATAACATCCCTGATTTTGAACTAGATAAGTCTGGGTTCTGCATTTAAGAGGACATTAATTTTTCTTTTACTTGTTAATTTTGTTTCAATTGTATCTTAACATAAGGTGCTCTGTATGTTGCCTCTAAGTTTATCTTTTTCTCATTGGTAATGTACTTATATACAGTATTTTATGTCAGGCTCTGAGCCATAAAGTCAGTATAATATTCTATTCAGTTTTTTAGGTTTTCCACCATGTTTGCTGTCTCTTTTTTCCATCATTTCCTGCCAGTGGCTTCGGTTATCTTTGATTCAAACTACTTGTTTATTGCTTTGAATTATGATCTTGGTACAATATCAAGATCTGTGAAGACTGTGAAATGTCTCCATGCTTAACTTATGCTTATAATCTTTGTTGATATCAAAATCCTATTAACACATTATTCTTAGTTTAATAAATGTTAAAAATGTGATGTGTATCTCTGTGATGCAATGCATATCTTATATTGTACTGCCTCCTTCTGGACGGAATGGCTATTGTGGCTGTTATACTATTGCTGAAACAGAAGTTCTTCAAAATCTATCATTCACATCACATGTTTCACTTCTTCTGTGATATCCAGAAACTGTGCAGTTTAGTGTCTGCAGCCCATGAGCCGTGCATCAGGAGAAGCAGCAGTACAAACTCTCTGTGGCCTGTCATCCTCTCTGCTCTCTTCTAATGTAAGTGCTGAATGCAAACCATACACAGACGTTGACACATATAATTCTGAAGTTACCGTTTTCAGTATCCGTCTGTTTTTATGTATGGAAATTAAGTGTCAGTAAGAAAATTGACTCCCTCTCTTTTTGTCTCAGGGTTTGATGGAGATCTGGTCGGATGACAGCTGGAACTGTTGTCATAACCGGAGGAATTCTCGCAACAGTGATACTCCTGTGTATCATTGCAGTGCTTTGTTACTGTAGACTCCAGGTGAGCATTGCATTTACATTTCATTGCAGGGCTAAGGAGCCGTTCACACAGAACATGTTTTTGCATTTTAAACACAGAAGGTCTAGAGATGCATTTTTCAACAATTTAACTTCTTGTAACTACTTTTCTAAAAACATTTTAGAGCTTTTATAACGCTATGTCATGAGCCAGATGTTGCAAAAGACCCAATGGTCAAACATGTCTGTCTAGCCCATATTTACACAGAAAAACAATGGAAAAGCAGTGCAAATGCAAAAGTGCATTTTGTGTAAACAGCATGTAATATGTGTAAGCTATTAAGTTTGTAGTCCCAAAACCCAGCAGAGAATTTGCAATTTTGAGATATGGGTGTCCTTAAGAATTTCTAATGTGTATTAGAATGCCTTTTTTTTACATTTAAATACTGTTGCAAAATTCACATTTGAAATGTGAATGTCTCTTCAAGTAGTGCTAACTGCAGACCATATATTACTACTCACTATTCACTATTAGAAAAACCCAAGGAAAATTCCTGAATGTCGAATTAGGAGCCATTCACACAGAACATGTTTTGTGTTTAAAAAGACACAGGGCCGTTGAATGGGAAACAAAATGCTAAATTTCAATATGTTTTTTCAAATAACTTTTTTAACTTGAGTGCTATGTTTACGTGAGCACAACAGTGAAATATGTCAGTCTAGCGCATGTTTATATAGAAAACAATAGAAAAGCAACGCAGTGAAATGCCAAAACATGTTCAGTGTGAATGGCCCAAATTTGTTACGAGCTGTTTAGTTTGCAGTCCTAAAAGCAGCTAAAAATAGCTTATGGTTTCCCTTAAGAATTTCTAATGGGGTTTCAGATTTAAAAGTAAATAAAAATCTGTGATGATTACCAATATGTTTTCAAAATTCACACTTAAGGTGATGATTTGACTTTACTTTCGATTTTAAAGTCTCTTCAAGTAGTGCTAACCACAGACCCTATTTTATTCATGATTAAAAACTGCTATTCTGGAAAACCCCATATGTCAGTTTAGCCTTAGCTACTTGTTGACCTAAAAACGACCTCATGACTCAACAGCTCTATTATTTAAATAACTAAAATCCATTGAAGAATTATTCTGTGTTCTGTGCTCAAATAAGTTCAGCGTGTTACTCAACAATTTGAGGAAGATCTGCGTTGAAGGCCCAATGCTTAATCAAGTTTCCTCTGTATATCAAACCATCCCTCCATCCTAGTATTACTGCTGTAAGAGGAATAAGTCAGAAGGGGAGACGGGCTCGGTCGGAGATCCTCAGCCACAGTTTGCCTGCAACACATGCAGTGCTCCAGGAGTGGATGGGCCGGCCGTTACACCTCTCTCGCTGCCCTACGACCCCGCTCCGCCTCACAGCTACTGCCCGACTTGCTCACCCTACTACCTCCGTGGCACGGATGAGATGCGGAACGGCGGCGAACGCCTGTCCTACATGCCCACTCACTACGAGAACCATGGTGCCACTGCCCTTGGTCTGGCTGCCATTTACGGCCCCATGCTGAGCCATCGCAGTACGCCAGACTTTTACACCAATACACGAGCCATCAGCACTGACGTCTGACCCTCACAGACGCGGAGATGGACCCAGGGACAGAGTCGTCTCTGTGGACCAGAGCAACTGGGGCCGTTACATCTCCATGCGCCAAGAGTCAAAATGACCTACGGGATGCCATGTTATTCTTCCACACAGGTCTATGGCCATCTTTAGTCTTCCATTATCTTTTGTTTTACCTGCTGTTTACCTCTTCCTTGCACATCCCTCCCTCTTCGTGCTTTGAGGGCTGTGTGTTATATGACATGAAGTGTTCGTGGAGTTTTTGGCCTTTTTAATGTAAGTCTTAAACGTTAAATGCAAAAAGGGTATTTTATTTCTATGGAAAAGTCAGATAAAGCATGTATTATAGTTAGAAAATCGAAATAGAGCAGCCCAAGGAAGCTTTTTTAGGCTCATCTCAAGTATTTTGTTGTTTATCGTGACATAAAAGGCAAACATTCCACACTAATTTTAATAGCTTTTAAAAAAAGTATCTTTGTTGGAAAGAGCATGACATTCAGCTTTATCTAAATATCCCTGATATACTGAATCTTTGTCTTTGGAAAACTTATTTTAGAATGAGAAATTATCCAAAATGTGATTGTCTTCATGTGTGTTGATCTGTTGGGAAAATGTTAAATGAATTACTGATGATGATTATATTTGTTAGTTCATATTTGAATATATGTGTCACATTAACTCAAATTCACAATGGCACAGAGTGAGATGTGGTGACAGTTGTTGAATTATCAAATAAGATTGAGGTTGGAGTTGAATTGTTAATTCTCACTTATTTCTTTGTCCATATCCACTACATACTACGATTAAGAGCTTTTTAAAGTAACATTTCAGTGTAGTTGCTGAAATCTCTAATGGTATTTTATTTTTAGATTTATACACAACATTTTCAAAAATCTTCTTGAGGCACAGAGAAAATGACCGGAAAATATTAAAAAAACATTTAATATATCTTGTCCCTGTTTGTATGGTATTATGGCAGTTGAAATGATACTTATAGGAACGATAAGGATACTTATTATTTGTCTTTGCAAATGTGTTTATGTAAATTATATTTTCTCACATATTTGTTTGAGTAGCCATTGGTTTATGAATTGTGCATTCTGATGTCTATGTTCACTCTGTCTGAAGCACTCTTTGTAAGTAACTGGTTCACAATACAAATCACAGGATGGCACTTCTATTTTACATGTGAATTATTTTTGGCAAAAATGGGAAAAAATATGGAGTATATCAGTCTATGGTTTAAAATACTAGCCTGTTGTCCACATATTTCACAGAATGCTTTTGAATATAAATGAAGCATTTAAAAATGCCTGTAGACTTTTATAAAATTGGTCAATTGTGATCAGAGTAATAAAAGCCATTTCACATCTATACAAATACATGTACATAAAGATCAAATTATTTCAATGATTGAAATGTTTCCTGTCAAGTCTATATCTATATGTATCTAAGAGCCGACTGCCAATGCTTTTGTTTACGATAGATAGATAGATAGATAGATAGATAGATAGATAGAAAGTTATAAAGTATTTTTTCACTGCAGGCAGCATTTAATTTTTTAAATTTATATATGATTTATACCTATGATGGCAAATCAGAATTTTCAACAGCCTTACTCCAGTCTTCAGTGTCACATGATCCTTCAGAAATCATTAAAATTATTTGATTTGATTTGATGCTCAACAACATTTCCTAAAAGTTATGCTGCTTAATGTTTTAGTGGAAACCATGAAACACTTTTTTCTGAATTCTTTGATCAATAGTAGGTTCAAAAGAACAACATTTAGGTGCTATAGTTTTTTTAACAATATAAATGTTTTTACTGTCAGTTTTGATCAATTTAATGTATGCATGCTTAATAAAACTATTAATTTTTTTTTTTTTTTTAAACAGTATAGTATACAAATCCACGGCACGAGGAAACACATTTATGTAATTTTGACAAAAGCTTCACTAAACAGTTTACTCTTTGCAGCCTGTTCTTTCACTTTGATGTCTTAAAGCGCTGAAGACATTTGACAGATCTGGGAGTGCCAAGCAGGGCAGAGACTGCATTCTCTCTGTGTATTGTGTTAAACTACTTGAAGGACCAGTTTAAGATCTTGTTAAACAAATAGCTGTTTCATGCATCTCATTTGCATTGCAGTTCAGCATATGTAAAAGAATTTCACTCTCGGTATGATGAAGCTTTTTCAGCCATAACAAGCAGCACACTTAACAAACTGATGTGAGAGTCACTCCCCTCCTCACAGTGAATGTGCCCTGGAGAGAGTTGTGCGTTTGTTTGTTTGCTTCACAGGATCATGACGAAACCTGAGGACTGAAAGGTGGCGCCTCCTCCAGTACTAGAACCTTTGAACACCGTGACAATTTGCTCTGTCTTTATTGCTCTCTTCTCCTCCCTCCTTTCAATTACTAATAACATCCTCCCCCACTTTTGTTCACTTTTGTCCTCTTCTCTTTCTCCCAGCTTGGCTTTGTTCAGGCTGATGACCACAGCAAATTATCTCTGTATTTCAGACAAAGAAGCAAACATAGTTTTATAAGAAACTCTAGTGCTTTTTAACCAGTTTTGATGAATAATATCTGCATTATGCCTCCCTGAAGCCGCAGTGAGATGATAAAAATAGTTCACAGCCTCCATCAATCCTGCCGAACATATACAGTGGCCAGATAAGAAGCTTAAGGAATAGAGGAATGTACTGGCACCTGCTTGTCCCAGGAAAACTGCAGTGTTTTTGTGTAAGAGGCGACCTACAGGATTACAGCAAGAATTTCAGTTTCACAGTCTTTAGCCCTGAGTTTGAACCCACAGGCAGGCTAGCAAACTAAACAGCGACGGTAAAAGCTCTTCTGAAAAATATATCTGTTCCAGGTCCTATGTGTTGGATTAATAATTTTAATAATATTTAACTGAGTTCTGCTTCAGCAATGAGGAAATTGTGAGTGGAAATAATTAGTATTGGCTGCTGGATTATGGAATAATACTGTAAGGAAGTTGAATAGGGAGAATTTGGAAGAGTATTTGTACCTGCTTGTTAGGTAAGTGAAGATCCAGAGGACAAAGGTGGACTGAAATGAATCCCCTCCCATAGTGTTACGTTGGGGCAGGGCTTGCATTGAGACAGACAGATATAGACTGCTGCCTGTCAAACCTGTTGTCATTTCTCCAGACAAGTTTAGCTGCCTACTTTGTATTTAGAGATCGCTTGCGTTCTACTCACCTGCCAAAATGATGGAAGAAGTGTCTATTGCTGTGGCCTATGATGCCCATATTATTGACCAGATGTCAGAGGAGGAGATCCTGGCTAGTCTAGTAGTGGAGACTCTACCAAAACAAGTGGTAAGTTCAGCACCCTTTGACCTCATGTTTGTCACATGTTGATTCAAACCTGGCATTCTGGAATTTTTAAGGCGTAGCACAATAGCAAGTTTTAATTCAAATCTCTTTACAACAATGCAGAAATATTAGTGCATTAGCGATCATTTACTTTTTGCGATTGTTTACTCCTTGGTGCTCACGAACATATTTTCTATATAATATTAGAATAAATACATGATGTACAAAATAAATTATTTTTCAAATGTTTTATCATTAATATATATATATATATATATATATATATATATTAATGTAATTACATGTAAATTAATAAAAAGTAGATATTACATAATGCATAAAATACATTTTGTATATTATTATTTTACTTTTTATCATTTTTATTAATTTATATATGTATATATGATCATATATAATAATAATGTAATATATAATAATGAATTAATATTTATTAAAATGAATGTATTTAAATATAAATTAATCAAAATTTAATCAACATTTCAAGAAATACAGCTCATATCAATCCTGCAATCATTACTGTATAATATGTTACAGTACATTCCTTTCATGCCTTTAAGAGTTTGCACACCTGATATAATCTGAAACGTCTTTGAATCTTCTTTTTGAACAGGTGCCCTCTAAAAAGTCAAAATTAAGGGATAACCAAGTGCAGCCAGAAGACCCACTCGACAGGTACGAGGTAAGAGATCACACCTTGACGAAAACAAAAGGCTTCTGTCCTCCTTTCGCAACACACACATCTACAAAAACTGTATAGTTCTTTCAACATCTACATTTTGTGAAAATTGCATAATCATGCATTGAATACTTCAGGGTTTTAGATCTGTGGGATAAAAGAATGATTTCTCTTTCCAGAGAGAAAACCGTAAGCTTCATGAGACCAGTTTGCGCCTGGAGCAGGAGAATGATGACCTTGCGCAAAAACTTGTCACCAGCAAGATTGCACTGAGGAATGCTTTAGATCAGGTCTGTCAAATTATTACGAGTCGTGCATGTCATACGCAACAGGCCAGTTTCATTTTCTGTTTTATTTGCTGCGTATGTTTAGATAGATCTGCTGTGTTTTTCAGACTGAGGACCAGGTGGATGAATTAACCAAGGAGCTTTTGAAAACCAAACAGCTTCTGATGGTTACAGAGGAGGAGAAAAGGGGAAAGGAGGAGGAGGCTGCACAGGTGGGTGAACACAATAAAGAGTTTTTTGACATTCTCTGTCCTTGTCTAAAGTATTGATGTGTTTGACAGCTAAAAGGGATGTTTAGGAGAGAGCTGGACAAAGCAGAAGCAGATATTAAGAGATCAAACAATATCATTACAGACTACAAGCAGGTAAACATTCAATTAGAACTCCACACATTCAATAAACATTATTGCATTTGATGCCAACTTTCAGCCCAATTTATTGCATCCTTTAGATTTGCTCTCAACTGAATGCTAAACTTGAAAACCAGAAAGCTCAAACTGACAAAGAGCTGGCAGTTTTCAAGGTAAGAAACACACTGACCTCAAAGCACCTTGACCTTAACCATTAGTAGCATGATATTTAGTGATACATGATACTTTTTCAGAGCAAGATGTTGGAGTGTGAGCGCTGCCGACACATCTTTAGTATGGATGGATCGATTCAGCTGTGCTCTGAGGAAGAAGATACCTGTGCTCAGGATGAAGTGAAGGCATCTCTCAGAGAACAGGTCCAAGAATTAGAGAGAGAGCTGGCCCAGACCAAGCTACAAATGGTGGAGTCCAAATGCAAGATACAGGTAAGAGTCTTTGTGTTATTATTAACACTTCTAATTCTGGAAGTATTTCTTAATTAACCAAGAAAAGCTATATTAGAAGTTTTCTTGTTAAACTTTCCATGTAAAAATTAAATAAAAAAATTAAACAATTAGTAGAAACTTTTCATCCATTACATAAAATGTAAAAATAATTACTGTATAAATATAACACTTTACAATAAGGTTCAGTTTTGTTAATATTTGTTAATGTATCAGGTATCATTAACTAATAACGAGCAATATTTTTCAGCATTTATTAATCTACAGTACTTTCTGCATATACTAAAACATTTTTAAGAATTCAAGTTGTATAAATTAACATTGGTTTGTGTATTATGAATAACATGACTCGACACTCTCAGAAAAAAAAGGTATAAAAGCTGTCACTGGAGCGATACCTTTTCAAAAGGTACACATTTGTACCTTATTTATCCCTAAAGAGTGCATATATGTACTTTAAAGGTACATACAGTATCAGTACCTAAAGAGTTAATGGTACATACTTGTACCTTTCAAAAAGGTACAGCCCCAGTGACTGCTTTTGTTACTGTTTTTCTGAGAGTGAACAATAAGCCACAGTAAATTTATTAATATTATCATAGATAAATGCTGTTAAAAATATTGTTCATTGCTCATGATACCTAATGCAGTACCTTATATTAAACACTTCTGAGATATGCTGTTGATATTTGAAATGACCAAAACAAACATGCCCCTACCCAAAAGTATCACAACCCTATCTTGATAGCTCCACCCCTGTATTCACAAACATGCTACATGCAACAGGCACCTCCCCCATCATGACTGGACACGCCCCTTGCTGGTGATTGGCTACAAGTGTGTTTTGGTGCTCAGTCTGATCCGTTTCTCATAAATCACTTACTGCACCTTTAAAGAATTGAAGCTTATTATTAAGTGTTATTGAAGTGTCATTAATTAATTTAAATGTATACTTTAAGACTACAAATTATATTTCATTTTTCTGTCTATCATCTTGATGTCCTAAGGAGCTGGAGCACCAAAATGCACTACTGACGACTGAACTTCAGGCTGCTAAAAACACATGGCTGAGAAAAACTTTGGGCTCTTTCAGGACAGCTGCCAGCAGCCATCAGAACTCCTCTCAAACAGATCCTGCCTGGAGCCCCACTCATAACCCCCACTCCAGCTGGGTCACCAGAAGGCTCTACTGGGCCCATCGAGAAGGGAGAGCAGCCAAAGTATGAAAAGGTTAAGCATACTGGTGGAGAAGAAAAGTATTTAATAAGAGCACTCCTGAAATGAGTCTCACAGATGATGAGAAGGCTTTTCCCTCAAACCAGAGGACATTATAGATCCGTATGGTTGTAAACGTTGGGAATGAGAGGATTCTCAAAAGATGGGCGACAGAGGGAAGCAATATCTGCCCCTCCAGAGATGAGTGCAACAGATCAGTTGCTTTTAAGGCAATCTCACATGAAGACTATATGAAGTTTTTGTTTTGCTGCGAGTTTAAGCATGTTTTACAAAAGTCACACTGCAAAAACATTTTTCCAGTGAACCTAAAGATTATGCCTCATGTGGTAACATCTAAATGAGCTGGTTTCAATTTAATTTCACAAAATCAACCTAACTACATTTGGTTACATCAACAAAAGTAATTTTAAGGGTTATAGAGCAGGTACAAACAGCTCTTTACGGTAACAATTGCCTTCTAATGCTTTTTATGGTCCACTGTTGGTACTGTAAAATGTGAATGTATTTCTTTCATTATGTTCTACAACAAATAAACTTTATCAAGTCAAGACAATTATCAACATAGTGACAAAATGGCCTTTATTTCAATTGTAAACCACCAATTGTTCACTAATACAGAGAATAAAGCTTTTAATATTTGATATATGGTTACATGGTTTGGATCACAAATAGTTTGCATGTTCAAAGTAATAGCAGAAATATTAGCGGACCTTATAATACATAAAAAGAGATGAGCTCATAAAACAATATAAACAAGTAAATATGGATGCAAACAGAAACAGAAAGATACGATTTGCTAATACTGATATGCATGCAGGACCTTCAGCCAGGGAAAATAGACTTGAGCTCTACTCAGACCGCTCATCAGGATTGTAAAGATCATCAAAATAGCCCTCAGTGGCTCTGAGCATCTGAACAACAGCATTTAGAAGCAGTATGTCAGTTTGAGAATCTATTTCCAGTTCATGGCAGTAGTTTTTCACTGGTACCACAGCAGACAGAGAGACTCCAAGCTGAGCGCTAACCTCCTGCATCTGTCACAAAACAGTTAATCAGAAATACTCAATATATGGGAAACAGAACAGTACAGAATACTGACTACAAAGAAATGTATGTTAAAGTACCACTTTGTTGATGTAGTGGCTCTGGTAGACATTTTTCAGGTCTCCTGCCACTAAGGGGCAGGTCTCATCCATCTTAGTCAGCAGAACCAGCTGAGGAATTTCGGAACAGAATAATGTTAATTGAATTTCCATAATTTAGATGACACAACACACTCATGTCACTTGAAATTAATTCAAATCTGCTTCATTTTTGTTTGTCACTTACTCAGCTGGTTGGTTTTCCTTTGAAAAACTGCAAATTTCTCAATCATTTTGTCAGAGAGGAGCTTGACTTTGCAGGTGTCAATCACATACACCACACAGTGAATCTTGTCCTTCAAGCCAGGAGATTTATGGAAATGAGGGGAGTCAGGCTGTATAGGCATCGATGGGTTAAACTAAGAAAACAAAAGATATGAAGAATATCTTTAAATCATTCAGATTTAAGACAGAAAATATAGAATAAAAATATATATAATAATAATAATGGTAACACTTTATTCTAAGGAGTCCTTGTTACACGTTACATGTACTTACTATTATAATAACAATTAATTATGCATAATTACATGCAAGTAACCCTACGCCAAACCCTAATCCTAACCAACCCATATAGTAAGTACATGTAGTTAATTAATATTACTCAGTACTTAAATGTATAATTACACTGTAACAAGGACACCTTAAAATAAAGTGTAACCATAATAATAATATATATAAGTAATGTCCATAATTTTTTATTCTTCTAACTAATTAAAAAGTAAAACATCTTCCAGACTTATTAACTATCATGTTTACCTTTTACCTAAAGTTCTTACCTGATATCTGTCTTGAATGTGTCCCTTCAAAATGCTGGCAAAATCATCTACATCCAGGCCGGTGTTCAAACCCTCCTCCAGACCCATCGAGTCACACAGAGTGAAGGGAACATGGCTGACACCACTGCCTGGCTTTATGTAGTAGGTACGGAACTACATGGCACAAATATTTACCAATTATTTTCAATACACAAATACATACATACATTTTTTTATAAATAATCACATTCCTTCACAAAATATTTCACTCTGTAAAACATCAGAGGTGGCATAATCAGGATACATGTCTACCTGAATAGTCAAACTGGTGCCAGCAGTGCCAGTGTTGGCCTGGCTGCTCACATAACCCTTGAATACAGAGTTGATGGAGTTGAAGAAACTTGATTTTCCAGCACCAACAGGACCCACCAGTAGAATCCGAGCCTGTTTAACTGAGCTAACAAAAGGCTTCCAACCAGAGATGATGCTCAAGAGCGCCTTTCTTCTCCTAAAAACATTATTAATTATCATTGTCAAATTCCTTAAACACTCCCAGGGACACAGTAGGTCAGGAATAATTCTTAAAAGACCTTGATCTTAAAACAATGAGAACAGACCAAATTAACATTTAAATTATTTTAAAGAAGACAGCAAATTTGGTTTGCTTTACTCACTCAGAGTTCCACTGCACATTTCTCCACGGTTTCTCCATGAGTGCTCCATAACCTGATGAAAATCCACATAAGTTATTCACAGAACAGTTACTTAAAGTGCATTACTCTTTCAGCAATGATCTAAAAAGTAGCACAAAATAATACAAACCTTCCACTCTGTACACCTCACATTCTGTCAGCTGTAAATCATTCCCATGCATCTGCTGTGGATCGAATTGGTATGTTCCTGGATTACTGTAGACGCTGGCTGAGTTATTATAAAGAAACACTAAAGAACCAAAGTCTGGTCCTGTGTCAGTGAAAGCATACTGGGGATTTCCACTGAGCACACGCAAAAGATCTTCTTTAATTTCTTTGTCATTAAAGCTGAAGAGAAAAGCTTTGTCATCCACAACATTTTGGTTGGTTTGAAGAAAATCCTTGCAAGTAAAAGCTCCAAAAACATATCCAGACTCATTGCAAGCTACAATAACAGTTGGTCTCTGCATATTACACTTTTGGTGAAATGCATTAGCATTGTAGCCATGCACACTGGCTTTGAACAGCAGGCTAAGGTTGGCATGGTTGAACAATGAGCAGAGCTTCTTCTTCTGCCATTTATTCAAGCTGGATGTCACGGTGCTCATAATGATCTGAAAAACATACAACCAACACTTTTAAAGCACGCTGTTATAATGAAATAGAAATAAAAGATCTTTTAAAAGTATTTTGAAAAATATGTCCAACACATAAGCTGCGTGTTGTCCCCAAATTCATCTGAAAGTGAGTTATCCAAACTGTTAAATTATATTAAGTAGACTATGCAAAAAAAAAGTAAAAATAATAATAAATAAATAAAAATTCTTGCAAAAAAAAAACATGAAATCAGCCTACGTTGGAACAAGTCGTCAATCGCCTGCCTTCTCCGTTTGGTACCCTGAAAGAGATTACTTTCGTTTTTGCTGGTACGCAACTCACTTTTATTTATTTTTTTCCCTCAAAAATGAAGCGTGACGTCACGTCGAGAAACCTTTCGGCACGCCCATTACTCCAAGCTGCAGCTACCCCTTGGGCCACCAGGTGCTCCCGATGGCCAGTCCGGGCTTGCTCCATTCCCCCCACTCCTTTTTTTGTGACTGACAATGCTCTGAAGATCGAAAATGTTTCTGATGCAAACAATGTATTTATACTGCTTTAAACCTTTATTGTGTGTTTAAATAACCTATCGTTGAGATTTAACTAAAATAATGTTATAACTCATAGTAACAAAAACTTGTCTCCATCTGTTTTTATAGGGTCTATGGTCTCCATATGTGTTTGAGTGGCTCAAAAGTGACCGATCCATTGCACTTATCTCCAGAGGAGTGGAGCAGCTTTATTAGATGTAATTTCTAATAATTGTTATTAAGGAGATTTAATTAAGGAGGAAAAAACATCACATTAAAACATCAAAATATCATCACATTTATTTTATACAGTTAAAATGAATTGACTGTAAGCTAACTCGTTGAGGGCATCTATAGTTAGGGTTGCCAACTTTAGAAAATGAATATACGGGACAATTTTGAAAATACAGGGGGTGACCGTGTAGGCTACACACACATAGAAAGTGTTAGAGTTAGAGGGTCAAATAAAGGTGGAACAGATGTGTTTTTCGTCGTTTCTTGAAGATGGTTAAGGACTCAGCTGCTCCGATTGATTTGGGTAGGTCATTCCACCAGGAGGGAACAGTTAATGAAAAAGTCTGTGAAAGTGATTTTGTGCCTCTTTGAGATGGCACAATAATACGCCGTTCACTTCAGCTTCTAGAGGACACATAACTCTGAAGTAATTAATGTAGGTAAAACACACACACACACACACACACACACATATATATATATATATTGTAACGTTCTCCGACAAGGACGAGGCGTTTTGATGTACAAGGGGTGTTTATTTGGGCTGTTGTCGGCCACAACCCACGCCGTACACACCCCGACTTCTAAGAGAACCGCACTTGAACCAGCGAGGCACCCTTTCTCCCCCCTCCTTCCCTCTCTTTCCCCTTACACACACACAGGGGCGGAGCCTCTTTTCACATCCAACTCGAACATCCAATAACAGTTCGCAACACAAAAATGAACACAGTGCAACACTAAAATTAAGCACATTGTTATCTATAACACAACATGCTACACTATATATATATAGCCTATATTATGCATGAAAAAGCGTATTTTTCAATTAAAGACAGCTTATAGATTTAATATGGGCTGCTTTTGGTGCTTGACACCTTTTTATTGGATATTTTGTGTTTCAAGAATAAGGTCCAAGGTTAAGATTTATGATATTAGATACTTAAATATAAAATGTTTTTCTCTATTTAACAACATTACAATAGTGAAAGACGACTTCCCTTACTGATCACGTCTCTTGCACGGCGGGATGTTGGACTCAAACATAATCACGTTGTTTGTATTCACCAAAACTGATTTACTGAAGTCAAAACACGGTCGGAATTGGCGTCAGTGCGAGCGGCGCTTGCTGTGAGGCGGGAGCGACGAGTCGGCAGAGGATTCCGCAGCCTTCCTCGAACAGTTATGCACGATTTCTGATTTACTTAACTTATACTGCGTGAGGGGGGCTGTGATTGGATGATGACAGGTATCGGTGACCATTCTCAAGTGATCAGCACCGCTGCTGTTGTATGAGTCGGTGGTTAGATCAGCGTAGCAGTCAAAAAACGGACAGTCACGTACGGGACAAATCAATTAGGCCCAAAATACGGGACGTCCCGGCTAATACGGGACGGTTGGCAACCCTATCTATAGTATATCTATGTCTTTGATATGTCTCACCTCAACTTCCTTTTTCAGTAGCAAATAGGCCTATGTCACACTCATACGCTGTCAGTCAAGACTAACCGATGCATGATTTATTATCGAATGTCACAGAACAAAACTGCACTCATAAAGTTCATTTCACAGTCCTTCCTGCCAGATTCAAAATAAGTTCTCAGTTATTGCAACAAAAAAAAAAACAGAAATCAGCTCACGTTGGAACAAGTCGTCAATCATCTTTTGGCCGGTTTGTTTGTGCCAGGTACAGAAAAATCATTGTACAAAGTAAAATCGTTTTTATATTAAATATACTGATTTACTTAAAGGGGTCATATGATGCGATTTCAATTTTTCCTTTCTCTTTGGAGTGTTACAAGCTCTTGGTGCATAAAGAAGATCTGTAAAGTTGCAAAGACTAAAGTCTCAAATCCAAAGAGATATTCTTTATAAAAGTTAAGAGTCAACCACGCCTACCTAAAACGGCTCGTTCTAACACGCCCCCACATGTCTACGTCACTATGTGGGAAGATTTGCATAACGCCGCCCAAATGTTCACGCAAAGAAAGAAGGCGTAACTTTTATTCTCGCTGTAGAATTGTTGTTGCACGCCTTGTCGTGAAGGCACTGTGTGATTCATTGTGAAAGCGAAACTACTTTGTTTGGCCTTCCAATAATGTTCTTTTTAGCAACATCATATGACCCCTTTAATATCCACAGTCACACAGTGCGTCTGACACTTTGTTGTATCCCAGGTCCCAAATGTTTTAGCGTGACCCTTGCTTGAATGGTGACTTTTTCCACAAACCAAATAGGCTCAAACCCCGCCCTGCAATCGATCTCATTGGTCAACTCAGTCATGGACTCACCTGACCTGTTAAGAAATGTTTAAACTTCAGTTCAGTCTAGATACCATGTAGGTCCGATGAGTTGCTACCTAATCAGTACAAAAAAAGTGCTGAACTTTGTAAATGTTTGAAATTTTTCATGTGTTTAGTGGTTTTTAAATGTTATAATAGTGATTTCATAATGTCTCAAGAACTACATTAGGGAGTGGAAACAGCAAATGAGCAAATAATCCTCTGCAGCCATCTACTGGTTATAGTGGAAATATCGTGTCATTTTCATTTTTAAAAGGATAGTTCACTCCCAAAATTCTGTCATTAATTACTCACCCTCATGTCGTTCCAAACCCACCCATAAGACCTTCGTTCATTTTCGAAAAACACAAATTAAGATATTTTTGATGAAATCCGAGAGCTTTCTGATCCTCCATAGACAGCAAGGAAACTACCATGTTCAAGGCCCAGAAAGGTACCAAGAACATCGACAAAATAGTCCATTTGACACCAGTGGTTCAACCTTAATTTTATGAAGCTATGATAATTCTTTTTGTGTGCAAAAAAACAAAAGTAACGAGTTCATTCAACAATTCTTCTCCCCCGAGTTACCATCTAACGCCATTATCGAGAGTACCACGACGCTTGCGCGTGCTCTTTTTCCATTTTTCACAAGTTGGTATGATTCTTTAGGGTCTTCATGAAATGTCTGTAATATATTTTAGGTTAAAATTCCTCAATTGTCGTGTAAAACAACACCCTCTTCACCTTGCCAAAAGCAGCTTTGTTCACAGCGACCCGTATCATTGCTTGTCTCTTTAAATGATAATGAGCTACTGCTCACCCCACCCCTCTCTTCCGTTGGTCAGGTCGACACAAGACACGTGAATTGCTGCCTTGGACTCTGTATATGGCTCAGAGGTGGTCTTATTCAAATAGCTAGCTATCTACATAGAAACCAGCTACAAACTCAAACAGCCCACTGGATGATACCGTTTCAGACTCATATAATTTCACCCGATGTCCCCTTTAAAGTGTTTTTCAACAGGTGTCAGAAATCTTCCACTGAAGCATAGGACAATGTCCATGAATTTTCTTTATGAATTATAATAATTAATAATAATAATAATAATAATAATAATTGGGGCAGTAGTGGTCTAATGGTTAGAGAGTCAGACTTGTAACTTGAAGGTTGCAGGTTCGAGTTTCAGGTCCGGCAGGAATTGTCAGTGGGGGGGAGTGAATAACCAGCGCTCTCTTCCACCCTCAATACCACGACTGAGGTGAGACCCTTGAGCAAGGCACCGAACCCCCAACTGCTCCCTGGGCAAA
>NW_015549620.1:704505-727755 GCF_001515605.1 Sinocyclocheilus anshuiensis | reverse complement strand
CACAAACTCCGTCACCATACTTGGCCACACATCACTTCACTTTCACTAAAAAATCTTCTTTAAAGTGAATTTTACATAGGCCTATAATGTTCCCATTTTATATCAAATATACAAAAATATGAATAATTTTTAGACAAATAAATAAAAAAATACTATAAATACTGTCAATTTATAGTAAAAAAAACTGTCAAAATTAGTAAAACAAGAACATTTTCTTAAATGTTTTGGGCCTCATTTCTTTAATCTTCATTTTATCATCTGAACTTAAATGGAACATTGGTAAAACAGTCCAGTTTAATTAGGTTGAACTATTTTTATTGATCATTTTCAGTACTGAATTAAATATATTTATATATTTAGATTATTTCTGTCAACTCTATCCACCGTATTGGTTGATTTTTTTCAGTAATCATGTCTCAGTGCATTGTGGGATTGTTTTAATTTATCATATTGGCAAAGAATCTGCACAGTATTTACAATGACATTTTAATGTTTTAATTCATATAATTCATATTACATATATGTATACACACTTTCCTCTATGTGAGTGTAGCAATTCGTGGATTCAAAATTCTTTTGCGCCCCACAAACTTACCAGACATTCTCTTTACAGTGCTGAATTAAGGAAATGCATCTAAAAAAAATAAATGAATAAAGGCCATTATGCCCTACAGCAGTCAGTATTTAACAGAAACACAGTAGCCATATGGTATATCAGAGCCTCTGTACTGCAGTTACAAGTTACTGTACTTGGTGTCAAGCAGTTGGCACTTCTACCACTTATTACATTTCCAAATGGGATGAACTAAAATATAAGTTACATGCCATAATATTTCTACAGATTTCATAGTGTTATTATATTATAGTGCAGTGCATTCATTCATACAATATTTGTGTGACATAGTGTGAAGCTGCTGGCCCCCAAACAGTCGAAGTGACTGGGAAATGGCTTAAATACCATCCTTTAAGAGCAACCCAAAACAAAGTAAATCTCAAAGTATAAAAATAGGTCTCTTTGTAATCATGTTTTGTGATCTGATCTGTATGGACAATTGAAATAGAAATATCTGTGACATCCTTAATCTAGCCTCCATGGGCACTGATATTTTGTGAAATTTGTTTGTCTGTCTGAATGACTGTTTGTAATGGTCTTCATGCACAGTTAGAATGTGACAAATGCAATTAGATTTGAACTCTGGGCTATGTTAAAGTTTGCAGTATTTAAAGTCGGCATGAAATCAACATTTTAAATTCTTATTTTTTTAATGGAATACTGTAGTGTTTATTATAAATAATTTATCCGTGCACTTCATTATTTTTTTTTAATTCATGTGCCCTCGTAATCTTTAATCAAAAACGTTAACCTCCCCTTCCCCTCAAAACGACTCATCTTCTCTTCCGGTCACGAGCTATGGCTCAAGGGTAGAGCTAGTGACGTGAGGGGTAAACGCTGGGATAAACAACAGGTGGAAAAGCCTGACGCAAGCCATGGTGGAGTAGACTACCCTTAAAATTGAAACGATATTAGGATATTACCACAACATTACTCTTAGGACATCGCAAACTATTTTTTTATGAATATGACTTAATCTGATGGAGGACACGCTCAGTCATTCAGGCAGTCTGTCTCTCTCGCGCTGTTAGGCATGTTTTGTGCCATTGATCTCCCTCGTTGTCGTCTTCCTCAATAAATAAAAAAATTCTTCATGCTATGGTGTCGGCAGTGAATCCAGTGGAGAGAAGTCCCCCCACAACTAACTGCAAACTAGCATTCAGATCTGCCTCCATTTTGTTAGCAATTTTGTTAGCAATGCCCCAACTTCCAATGATCCAATCAATTCCCGAAGGAAGAAATCAAGTCCCGCCCTCTCATTTCAGATGCCGTTTCACTCGGATAGACGTCACAGTAGAGAAAAAAAGACAATCGCTACTTCCGTTTCATGCCGACTTTAATTACAACTATTTTTGCAAAGTGGGGATCTAGTAAATACTCTTCTTAATAATAAACCAGTACAGTTATACTCCTAGAGTAAATACATCTATAGGTGTTAATTTAATACTTGTGATTTTACGGTGTACTAAGGAATCTTTCACAAACACAATATATGTCGTTTGATAAAACATTTGCCAAGAACATACAAGTGGTAAAAATGTTAATGTGTGACTTTAAGCATGGGATACACAAATGAAAAAATGTAAAACATGTGTCTTTACTTTTCATCTAGCAGAACTCTACTTTACAAGCAGGGAATGTCTCCTCCTGCATAGCCACAGTGCTGTTGCTTCCTAGGACTGTAATTCCCAGTTGCCGTTGTTTTTCTTGGGTTTCCCGGTACCACTCATGCATCATCAGTGATTCAAATGTGGGAATCAGGGTCACCTGGAAGGTAATACAGACTAAGTATGTGACATTATCCCTCTAAAAATGTAGTAGATTTTAAAGCAACAGATTTATTTGGGGTCCGCTGTTATATGGTGTTCTCAGGCAACCACAGGTATACCTATCTGTGTAGAAATGTTATGCAAAACATAAGAAAGTGGCTAAACATAAAAAAACAACTCTACAATTAACTTGCCTTTTTATATATTAACCACAGATGGTGATAGAGAGGCCAGAGTTCTGTAGTGCACCTAAACTGAATTCTGTTGCATATATATATACTCATACATACCGGCACATCCTCAGGCCATACAGATTTTCCCTCTAATAATGCGTCCAGAATAGGCCTCATTCCTTCCTTGAGTGTGTCATCCCCACTTATTATGTAACACGATGATCGCAAGCGGCCAAAAAACTCAACATCAACAGTGGAAACTGCATGGCTCGACGGAAGGTAAGCCAGGTCCAAGTATACAGAAGTGCCAACCTTGCTACCTGTTGATGAATCAAGACAAGTCAGTTCCAAATAAATACGTACTTGCATCCAACAATGAACAATGTAAAATCAGTTCAAACCTGCTGTTGTGGATCTTTTAGAAATAAACCAGTACAGTTATACTCCTAGAGTAAATACATCTATAGGTGTTAATTTAATACTTGTGATTTTACGGTGTACTAAGGAATCTTTCACAAACACAATATATGTCGTTTGATAAAACATTTGCCAAGAACATACAAGTGGTAAAAATGTTAATGTGTGACTTTAAGCATGGGATACACAAATGAAAAAATGTAAAACATGTGTCTTTACTTTTCATCTAGCAGAACTCTACTTTACAAGCAGGGAATGTCTCCTCCTGCATAGCCACAGTGCTGTTGCTTCCTAGGACTGTAATTCCCAGTTGCCGTTGTTTTTCTTGGGTTTCCCGGTACCACTCATGCATCATCAGTGATTCAAATGTGGGAATCAGGGTCACCTGGAAGGTAATACAGACTAAGTATGTGACATTATCCCTCTAAAAATGTAGTAGATTTTAAAGCAACAGATTTATTTGGGGTCCGCTGTTATATGGTGTTCTCAGGCAACCACAGGTATACCTATCTGTGTAGAAATGTTATGCAAAACATAAGAAAGTGGCTAAACATAAAAAAACAACTCTACAATTAACTTGCCTTTTTATATATTAACCACAGATGGTGATAGAGAGGCCAGAGTTCTGTAGTGCACCTAAACTGAATTCTGTTGCATATATATATACTCATACATACCGGCACATCCTCAGGCCATACAGATTTTCCCTCTAATAATGCGTCCAGAATGGGCCTCATCAAGCCTTCCTTGAGTGTGTCATCCCCACTTATTATGTAACAGGACGATCGCAAGCGGCAAAAGAACTCAACATCAATAGTGGAAGCTGCATGGCTTGATGGAAGGTAAGCCAGGTCCAAGTATATTGAAGTGCCAACCTTGCTACCTGTTGATGAATCAAGACACAAGTCAGTGCTAAATAAATATGTATTTGCATACAAAAATTAACAATGTAAGATCAGTTCAAACCTGTTGTGGATCTTTTAGAAGTGGAGCCTGTGCTACGACTAGCCATTATGTCTCCTGCTGAGCTGCTTCTCGAGCCACTAACAGAAGTACCCTGACTTCCAGCTCTGGTTTTGGTGCCTTGTGTTGAAACACTAGAATATGTTAACCTCTGCGTAACTCCTGCTGCTTTTCTGCCTTTTGTTGCGCCAGGTTTTACACCACTAACACGATCAGGCATACAAGCACCAGGCTGAGGTGGAAGTGGAGGTAAGTCTTTCACAGGTGCGGGTGGGGGATCCTTTGGCAAAGAATGATTTCCTTTGTAAGAATTCAAACCATCGTTTAGGTTCTGCAGGTGGACTCCACCTTCTTCATCAGAATCCAGAAGTCCGTCCGCTGTAATGGATGGGCAATCCTCTACACCCGGATGTACATCGGAGTCTGTTGCCATTGGGAAATAGTCACTGCTAGAAGTGAGAGGGGTCTCCTGAACTGGATGAATGGCCTTGTTACCTGAACATGAAAGTGGAAGGGACTTAGCTGCATCTTGGGAGTGGTCACTATCATCAGAAATGTTCAATGGGCTGGTGTTATTAAAACCCAGTGAGAGTGGATCCTCTTGATCAACAACCGGTTTGAAATGTTTAAACGCACATGGAGAGACCAAGCAGAGGTCAACATCATGGGTAGTATCAAGCAATAGACCCTGAGGTCCAGATGGACACCCTTCTGGGCCATCGTGAGGTCCCCTCTGGGTGTGAGGCTTCTTTAAAGACAAAGACATCTCTACTTTAAAATCAGAATTGACACGGTGTCCATCGGAATAGGATGTTTCGTCTTCGTTGGTGGACTCGCTCACCGTTGGCAGTACTTGTTCAAAAGACATTGACAATGAATCATCAACCTCAGTGGACTGCGGTGAACTTACTTCTGCAGGCATTGAGTGAGTGGTGGTAACAGTGGGAGATATATCAGGCATTATATCCTTGAAAGAGCTAAGAGACAGGAAGCTAGAATGCTTCTCTTTGGAGGAAGTTGAGATGCTCTCTTGGTTACTTTTAGGGCATCCGGACTCTGAAAACTTGGATAATCCCATTTGCTGGCTCTCTGAACCAAGACACATCTTAACCCCAAAACTACTATGATCTTTTGAGGCCCAGGTCTCTTCAGGTGACAAGTGATAAGGAGTATGACCAGCACTATTTGGACCTGATCTAGGAGATGTTAGCTCTAACGTCTTTTCATCAGGACTGACACAAACTTCCTCATGCCCAATTGTTGAAATATTATCTTTCAAATCCCCATCGAGCAAAGTATATTCAGTTGGAGTGAGGTCTAGATTCACACAGCACTCATTTTTTATTTTGACAGAGGGTCTTGGAGATGCTGCAGCCTTGCTAGGGTTTGCTATGCTGCTACACTGAGACTGCACACTACCCGTCGAGACATTTTTCAGGTTCCCAGAGTCAACAGTTTGCCTCTTCACAAGTAATTCATGTTGCTCTTGATCCATTTCCAGAATTGCTGCGGTCATATCTTCTGGTGAAGACATTATGGAGTGATTTACATCTTCGGAGTCTGTTGACCACTTCTGATTTTGCTGCTCCTTGTTAGATTTAAAGTTTTTTGCTTTGTCTTCAGCCTCTTTGTTCAATTTTGCTTCATTTTTTACATTACCAGGCTTATTTGAGTTCAGTAATCCAGAGGAGGTTTTCTTGATGTCTTTCCCAAGAGACTTTCTCTCTTCGGTTTTGCTATCTAGCTTTGGTCTTCTCATCGAAGAATCCTTGCTACCTAATATTTTTCTCTGTCCATTTTCTTGTTTCTTTGAGTCTGATATGTTTGTTTTTTCATTGCTCCTGTCCTTAAAAGACTCCTTTCTTGTAACTAGTCTTGAGGGTTTATGTTTCACATTGCTTTCTACAGATTTAAACTTTTCTTCAATTTTTGGATCATTCCCATTTATGCCTTTGGTTTTGTCTTTTAGTTCTAGATCTCCACGAAGAGCTCGGTCCTTTGAAGCACCATTGCTTGGTCTAGATTCATTTTTACCAGATTTGGGACTATCCTGACTCTCTGCAACTTTTGGATTCTTTTCTGATTTAGATGTTTCAAAATCTTTGGAGCACACTACAGGCCGCTTGAGAAACTCTAGATGCTTCAGTCTCTCTAGACCATCCATTATCTTTCCTTGTGGTGTAGAGCCAGGGAAGAGAACTCTGATGATTTTCTCCACTGGGTTAGCAGGATGCCAAACAAGCAAAGCACATATAGAGACCAAAGAGGTTAGGTGGCCATCTAAACTCTTGGATTTGGAACTATTATCTGGCCAGCTATTCATGAAAGACTCTACTTCTTTGCTACATTTGACTGGATTTAGGATGTAAAGTTCAAGACATCCCACTCCCATTTTCTGGAACAAAATTACTGGTTCTATGGTGCCACTTGAATTGCGTAAAAGTGGTTCTGGTGAGATCTTTAGTTTTTCCAAATGCTGTAAAATAAGTGCTGCTAGACCACTGCTTCGTAGTACATTAGGATCACCCTGAAGTTTTTTAAGTCTATTTGGGGCATTGAGGAAAACCACACCAAGCTCTGGAGAGATTAGATTCTTCACCCATTGCTCCTTTTCCTGTGAGTCAGTTTTATTTTCCTCAAGCTCTGCGACCTTCCTCTCCAACAGGCTGTTAAATCCCGGCAGGTTGTCTGTTCCAACATGTGTAAGCAACACTGAGTCAACACGGTCCAAATGCCTGACGAGCTTCCAGAAGCAAGAGCGTGGATCTGCTCCACCATTGACCAAAACATTGAAGCCATTGACAGCAAAAAAGGCACAGTCGCCTCTCCCTCCTGGAAAGACATAACAGCATGGACGGCATAGCTTGAGAAATCCCACTGTGCCAGGTGGCTCTAAGAGGTCAAATGGAGACTGTGGCTCCAAGGACTCAAAAAGGTGGTCCGTGAACTCCTGAAGGCCCCCCATTTTGGGTAGTACCATTAGAGGATTCACCTTAATGTCAATAATGTCGTGTATGTTGTGCTTCCCTAGCACAGAGTTTTTCCATTTTCCAGTTTTAGGGCAGCTTAATGTAAGGTTTGCTTTGCCATGTATGCTAACTGAATTTAACAGAGCTTGAATCTGTTGGATATGTACAGAAAACAAGGCATGAATTCAAATATATGTGAAAACAGCTATTATATTACTGCACAACAGAATCATATGTAATGCTCAGAAAAGTCATATTATATACAAAGATGGATAGTTTTTCCATAGCTTATGTGATGACAGTTAAAAGGACATTTAAAACATTGGCATACACATTTACAGTACGACAAACCTCTTCATCTGAAAAGATCTGGGTGAAATCATTTGGAGTGAACTGCCCCGTGTGCAGGACCAGATCCCCAGAGTCCTCAAGAGACTGTCCGGTGAGCACCAGCAGTTTGTGTCGAGGTATGGATGATACCAAGCTGTGGACCTGAATTACAAAAATATTTATACATTTCAAAAATATTTCAATTAACTATTTAAAAAATTATATGCATATTACATTTTAATTAAATTTCAATCTGTCATTACTGTAAAATGTGCCTCTACAAAGTATTACAAAATGGAGACTAAATGACTTGAACGTGTATGAAAACAACAAATGTGCAGATAACATACAACATATATACCAACAACAAACAACAACAACATATATACATACATACAGTACACACAAGCACCCACACATACTTTATTTATATTTATGTATATCTATATATTTTTGTTACGAATGTTTATGTCAAAATAAATGAAAGATTAATCAATCATTCATCTTAAAATATTATTTTGAGTTTAATCAGTTTCAAAGATTTTAATTGGCTATGGTGTCTAATATTGCCAAGGCACTGTATAATTTTAGCCTTAACATGTAATGTAATTTGACCCTTGTCATTTATTGATTGTCATGTAATACAAACAAATGGAATTGGAGGAAGAGAAGAAGAGATGCCTTTCAGTCACACACCTCAGAGTAGAGAAACCCTTCAGATGGATTTACTACAACCTTAATGTCCAGTACATCTGAACTGAAATGAAATGTCTTCTGACCTATGATGGGATTGTTGGGAGACAGACGAATTTAAAAAGGGAATTAATCAGAATAAGTACACAAATATGCCATGCATATGTGGATTTCTTAAGAGCATACATTGATGCATTTCTAATTTACTAATCTTAAAAAGGAAGGCACAATAAGTTAAGTCAAAGCAAACCGCAATCAATTTTAAAGTGGAAAAAAACGATGCACTATTCTACCATGCAAGAACTTGAATATTTGGATATGCTGTAACCTTTTTAAATCATGAGCCAAACTTCAGTGTTTTGATGCTGACAGTCAATTCTCAACCAGAGTAATACAAATTTAAAAAGTTTTCCCCTGCGTATTAGAGCTTCACGTGTCTATCTATAGTTTGTCAGCAAAATCACTTTCAAAACTATGCAACAGAATGTTCCACTGCTGTTTTTCCAACAGCAGCCAAAGTCTGAACAATTGGTAGAAAGTACTTTCTTCCCGTCTTTCTGCTGTCTACTGAAATAGCAGATTAGCCAACCTACAACTTTTACTGTGTGCAGTTTAGACAGTTCTCATTATACAATATACAGAGGGTACAGAAAAAAATCCCCCCTAACTGTTTGTGGACTGCAGTCTTCAAGTCATTCCACAGAATTTAAATGGGGGTTAAGTCTGGGCTCTGACTAGGCCATGCAAGACATTCACCTTTTTCTCCTTCAACCACTGTATGGTCAGTTTTGCTGTGTGCTTTGGATCATTGTCATGTTGGAAGGTAAACCTTCTTCCCATTGACAACTTTCTGGCAGAGGGCAGCAGATTTTCCCCATCCATTTTCCCTTCTATCCTGACAACAAGTGCTCCAGTCCCTGCTGCAGAGAAACAGTCCCCCATAACAGGATGTTACCACCTCCATGCTTTACTGTAGGAATGCTGTTATTTGGATGGTGAGCTGTACTGGATTTCTGCCAGACATATCGTTTGGTGTTGAGGCCAAATAATTCAATTTTAGTCTTATCTGCCTCAGAATCTTCACGGTCATGACTGCATGTGGCCTTTCTTGAGGAGTGGCTTTTTTCTTGCAACCCTCCCAAACAAGCCACATTTGTGAAGAATTTGTGGTATTGTTGTCACATACACCAGGACCACTCTTTGTCATAAATTCCTGCAACCGCTTCAGAGTTGCTGCAGGCCTCTTGGTCGCCTCTCTGACCAGTTTCCTCCTGGCTCTTTCATCCAGTTTGGAGTGACGTCCTGATCCAGGGAGCGTCTGTGTTGTACCAAATACCTTCCACTTCTTAATAATAGACTTCACTGTGCTTCTAGGCATTGATAAAGCCTTTTAATATTTTTGTATCCATCTCCTGACTTGTGCCTGTCCAGTACTTTATCCCAGAGATCTTTTGGTGGGTGCCCATAGTTGATTGTTTGCTTCAGTTGCATTACCAAGGACTTAAACGCTCCAGGAAAGCTCTTTTCATGCTGAGCTAATCAAAATGACCACAGCTGATCATAGTTGAAAGTCAAATGGCTTTGTGTGCCATTGAGAAGATGATTAGCTACACCTGATTGAGTTTACAAGTCATTTTTAGGAGGGGGTGATTCTTTTTCCAACTCAGTGATTCTGTTTTTTTTTCTGACATGTTGGTGTTATATCTTTCACTTGGATGTTATAAGTTGCACTGAGTAAATACAGCTGGCTAAAACAAAAACTGTGTCCGTCTTCATTTCAGCATGCAAAGCAACAAAACGTGATTATTTTGAAGGGGGGTGATTCTTTTCTATACCCACTGTAAATATTAAAATGATAATAAATTAATGATTCTGTCCCAGTAAAGCAAAGAGAACATACTTCTGCATTTTTACATCAGAGTGGCTGTAATTAACAGTTACAGTTAATTTGAGTTTCTACATGTAAACTAAGCAAGGAACAGATTTACATAAACATTTTTTTTGATAAAAGTCCATATTAAGACTTTATTTCAAAACAGATTTACATGCTCAGTGGATACTGGAGTTTCCCTGTATTTATGGTAATCAGCATATTCTGAATAATGTAATCCATTAATGTTCGTTTTCTGCTATTCTTGTGTTTGCATGACCCATAATTCTTTTAATATAGGAATATGCCAGTTGTCATTCTCAGATGTCTAGAAATTGAAATATTGGCTTAATATGACCATATTCCATTATTTACTACAATAATGTTGTGCATGTCTGATACTGTATATGGAGCTGTGCTGGGATTGCTTCTTTGTTAATTCATATGTTCGCATCCCACACATACATCATGTGCTCCAAATGGGCACCAAAAGATTGCCCAGTGTTCTTTAAAAGTGTAGCCTACTGTACTTGAAGTTCACATCTTTCACTGCCAACCCAAAAGAAGGCAACCCTTACCTCTTATGTCTTTGGGCTGATAAGAAGAATGGTGAGAAACGAAAAGCTTTAGCTGCTCATCCAAATTACACACTGTCAGGTCCACATCCCATGCACGAATACCTGTGTTAAAGTGATGCAAATATATGTAAAATTTAATATAAAATCCAAACTCAGTATATTAAAACATGTGCTAATGTATTTTTTTAAACTTACTGTACTGGGTTTATTATAAAAACAATAAATGTTGATTTAGGAGAAAGCAGGCTAAACCCCCCAGAGCAAAAGCACTGCAGTCAGCATGTAACTGAAACATCATGTGAGACACAATGTGGCTTTCAGAGACAAATGAGATGGCTGGCTGACTGGCCCTCAAAAAAATCCTCGTTTTGTGGCACTGGTCTTCTGTACTCATAAAATATAAAAGCCTCTGAACAGCATGTTCTCATCTCTTATGACCAAAAAAAAAAAGAAGCTGACTCATCACTGCTAGGACTGAAATAAGAAAACATCTAACAGTGTTGGCATAAATAGCAGAAAAATCAGGTAAATTTCCTGAAATGGATAGGAAGGAACAGGTGGACTAACAATAAACTAAAGTAATATTGCAATATTGTAATATTAATAAGTAAATTTAAAACCTGACAAATTACTCCTGTGTGAGGCAAAACCTAAATGAAAGGGATTTTTTTCCTCCATATTTGCTTTCATTTAATTTTACTGTGAACTGTTAATCATCTTTCTTTGTAGACAAATTTCCATTTTTGTCTGATCACTACCATGGAGACAGGCTCTTTGATTGCCCACACATCTGTCAATATTTGACATGTCGTTGAAGCCTTCTATAGTCACATTAAAATGGTACCAAAAGATGTTATTGAAATGTGGAAGACTGTCTTGCTGGAAAATCCATCTTAAAGCTGTGTTTTGTAGCATGTAGCTGGTTTTTAGCTGGTCTAAGATGATTATTATTTGGCTAGCTTAGACCAGCTATACACCAGTGATCAAAAACACAGCTACTAGATTAAAGGGGTCAAATGATGCGATTTCACGAATGCCTCGTTTATAACGGGTTTTCATGTTTTTGAATCATCGCTCCGGCCTGACAGGGAATCATCACAATATGGTAAGGGGCGTAACATTTCCGTCACATGCTTGAGGTATTGGGCCAATCATAACGCACTGGATAGCTGGCCAATCACAGAACACCTTGCTTTTCAGACCGATGAGCTTTGTAAAAATCGACGCGTTTCGGAAAGGCGGAGCATAGAGGAGAAGCATTAATGTACAGTATGTGGAAAATAATGTGTTTGTTTTACCTTAAAGCGCATAAACACATTTCATTACACCAAATAATGTTTTTAGCAACATCATATGACCCCTTTAAGGTAGAATTGTCATCAGGCTAATGATGGCCACTAAAAGTTACATGCAAGCAAAAAACGATCGCTGAGGTGGGTGTAAACGTGCAGATCCGAGTCTAAACTGTTGGGCAAGAAGAACACGTAATGACTGAAACGACACATTCGTTTTTTTTATAGCTCACATACTGAACATGTAAAGCAAATGTAGTTAAGCATACAGGAAAGGCTGATGCACAAAAAAGCTATTTTGTTATGTTTACGATCTGATATGCTATAATACTGCAGTGCAGGAAACAGCTGTACGAATATTTTACCAGAATGAACATGGTATTATTGCTTTACACGCTAATGTATAACAGTAAGTAGCCTACGTACCAAAAAAAAATAAATCATATATTATGTATTGCTGAACGTGAGAGAAACTGTCTGGCGCAGTAAGTCACATTATTGTGTGATTGTGCTTCAGTCATCTCAATTTACCAGGCAATCAGTAAATCTTAAAATCAAAAGAATTAAATATCCTAAATGCTCGCAACCTGTTCTACAACATACAAATACGAGAGATAATTGTAATCCCTGATGTAATATTATAAAGGCATTAATACGTTATTATTTCTTCTAAATCCAAAATGTAAAAAAAAAAAGAAGCAATACCTCGTTCGATCTCCACCACAATATAGTCCAGTATATGCGGTCTATAGAGCGCACCGATGACAATCAACATTGAGTATTTGTCATTGCTGAATCCATGATGGGCTGTCAGGTCCTCCGATTCCATCACTGCTGTTAGACCCGACGCCATGTTGGAAAGTTATTCTTATGATGTAATACACAAACAAGCAAGCATTACTGAAGGAACAGGCGGATAATTTGAATGGAACTGCAGCTGACCAATCGAAGTCGGTATTCAGACCGCCTCGTTGCATGCATCACTATTATCAGCAATCTGAAATATATGTGTGTGTGTGTGTGTGTGTGTGTGTGTGTGTGTGTTTAAGGAATACATTTAACAGCCTATATAATCATACTGATCTGTGAGTGAGGGGATATATATCCTCATTCAAGTTCTGTACATACTGTAAATAAGATAAGCAAAACAAGTAAACCATTCAGTAGTTCATGACTTTATTTTGAATTTCCATTCATTTTACACAACAGTAATAAGAAAAAAATGAACTGCAATGTCTGAAGCAAAAGGCAATTAACAGCATCAGGGAAAATGGTAGATTTTTCTCCCAGATATCCTTTGTTTATAGGCATTTCAAAATAAAAAAGTGGCATGATGTTCCTTGTGGACAGCCGCATAAATTGCCAACTCTTGCACCTTTACGTACTGCACACTGCTCACCTGCATCACACTTTAGATAAAGAGAAGTACACATGTGAGTAATGAAATGGTCAGTGTAATAACAGTGCATGAACAGATATTGCAGTGCATGATTTCAGGGGTAGCCTACATCTGAGTATCTATGCAAAGTCATTACAGCATTATGTTAACATCTTCGCGATACATACTCATTTTGTTGTCAACTTCATACTCTTTGTAAATGATTAAATTCAAAGTGAATCAAAGTGAAAAGTTGCAGTGAACTTATGATTTTACTTAAAGCCTATCAGAGAATGCAGTCACTTAATTATGATCAAAAATAATTTCCACGTAAGGGTAGAGCTGAAAAAAGAGTGTCAATTTTCTCCATTTGTGTGAAATGCAACATTACCGAAGGAAGTAGACTAAACTTTTTTCCAGTGTGTGGCAGTTGTTTATTCTCTGACTTCTCAAGAGCCTCTTGCAGTGCCTCTATCTGTAAAATAATTACAATTTTAGATCCATTTCCTAAGATTATTCAAGATGATTGGTTCTTTTCCAGTGTTCCTTCATGAAAGACAGGGTAAAATGCATAACTCACCAAATTGTTCTCCTCCTGTGTTTTTGTGGCACTCTCCAAAGAGCGACCGTCAAGTGAGTCATCACAGCTTGTGAGAATGAAAGACAGGGCAGAAGCAGCTGCAATAAGAACGATCCGTCCGCTAACCATGGTGCTGAAACAAGTTTCCTTGGTCCCCACAGCAGAAGATGGTCAGTGGTCTCATGGTGTGATGAAGAGCTGCTCTTTATAAATGGATTCAACATCACCTGCTACAAAATTCATGATGACAACCCTCAGTGACACATGTTAAGCTCATACAAGGCCATGTTCCCATATCTGTAGTAGTTTGTGAGGGGAAAAAAAATACAAAATGCCTAATAATGCAGATGCAGTTTGTGTTCTAACTCGGTGTGACCATGCATTCTGTATATATGTCTGCTTATCTTATGCCTATGTTTGTACGCTGTTATACATCAGGAATTTCCTTTTACAGACTCAGGGACCCCACCCAAAATTTCAGAAAACCCAGGAACCCCCAAAAGCTTTCTGTAACACTTTACAATAATTTTCATGAGTACCATAAGTAATTTTACATAATATAATAGGCCTACTTAATTGTTAGTTAAATTCACATAGTTTGACAACTATAGGAAACTTTATTTTGTTGTTTCTGTTTTTACATTTATATGCTGATCTGTTATTTTAAGTAATATTTAATTTCTTAATTCTTTTTTAAAGAAACTTCTATATATTTAGTATTAGCCTATATCAATGTAATACCTTCACGTAACAGCAGGTGTTGACAAACCTCCGAATAAAGTCCTAAATAACTGTGTGGCCCTTTCGGCTGATATCCAAAGTAAATAACCAAAGTAAATCATTTAAAAACATATTTTCATTATCATTTTTAAATAAAATTACTTAAATTAATATATAAATTACTCAAGATACGTGACAGACAAACTCCGGGGGACTGCATGATCTGGATGATTGCGGGTCAAGTCCAATATTGACACTGATCTGGCAAGGAGGAACAGATGATTGGGGGCATGTATGAAGAGTAACCAGGGTCAGTGGCGTTTCTTCAGGAACTAATGAGACAACCTATAAGGAAGAGACCCCAAGGCAATGGATGTCTGGAGTAGCAGAACAGTGATGGAGTAATTCTTCCTAATTCAGAAAATTAGGCTACTGAAATGCTTACATTTATTTATTTATTTATACGCCAGATGCTCATTACAAAACATAAGAAATAGCGGAAGTAGGCAAAAAAAAATGAGAGTAATTCTCAAATATTTTAATCAAGTGAATATTGATGAAAGTTGAGAAATATCAAAATGTAGAAGTTAAATTGTGTACATGATCTACAAGATTTTAATCGTCGGACTTATTCATTGCTTCATTTTACAATAGGCTACTAACTTTCTGATCATTCTATGGAGCGAGGTGAAGAGCTATTAGCCAACTCGATATGTTTGCAAGGCCATATGGCTATTAATGTCACTTGATAAAGGATTAAGATGATAAACACATTGTCAACAGTTGATTTATGGTCGTACAAACTTTGTCAAACTATAATCTTATTCAACTGATATAATCACGATAGCCATGATTGAGCTGATTACCATGCAAAATGGCGTTCCTCTAACAATCAAGTAATCTTCCGCACAGTGTTTCGATTCACAGCTCATCTTTATTTTGTTGTAACACCCCTTGTGAAAAAAAAAGTGCACCAACTTGTAAAAGTGCATGTAGCATCCTATGACCCCTTTAAGTATATTTTTATAAAGTGTACTTATTGCAGAAATAATATACTTTAAAAGAACACACATAAGTTCAAATTAAATATGTTATTTTCGACTATGGTTAGACTCATTCATGACTCATTCACCTAACTAAAAGTCATTTTTACAGTGCAGTGTAGCCTATAATAGAAACCAAATGTAGGCTATTTGATTTGAATGCAAATTAATTTTTAGATTTGTTAAACTTTTGCTTGCAATTAATGCACTTAAATGTGTGTTTAAGTGACAGAACAACATAATGATTTTAAAAGTATTCTGTACACAGATTAAATTACAGTACTACAAATACAGTACTCTCATAAATGACACTGTATGTCAAATATTATGTAGAAAATTAAACTTCATAGAGTTCATAGCGCAGGAGCTGGTGTTGAAAATTTCAACAATAAGTTTTATTGGAGTATACTGTATAAGAAAGTGTATTGAAGTTTAGAAGAAAAATACATTTCAATTGCATTAATGCACATAGTATATATTATAGACTAAATACATTTAAAATACATTAACACATGTAATTTTGGAGAACACACTTAAGTTGAAATTAAAATAAATTATTTTACATGTGCTTTAGTATACTGATAAATATATAAAAATAAGTCTACTTATTTAAAACACAATAATATCATAATTATGTAAAATGTATGTTTAAGTAATACTTAATTAGACATTATTATAAAGTGCACTTAAGTATGTTAAGACCTATTGTCATTAAAGTGTACTCTCTTTAAGTACACTTAAGTGGCCTTTAATTTAAATTATATTATATTATCTGCAAGTGCACTTTTTAAAAAGTATACTTTTAAAATTTGAAGTGCATAAAAAGTACACTTTTAATACAATTAAGCACACTTCTTTTACACAAGGGACATTATCGCAATCTAACATAACATTAAAGCTTAACAGTTTAAGCTCATGATATCTGGCCATTATCACCGAAACCACCGAAGTTCGTGTCATTTTAAATGTAGTTATTAGTTTTGATGTAATCACCGAATGTGTACCTTCGTGATCATCGTAATGGCATGCCCGCACATGTTCCTGTCCTCATGCTCGGGCCTCATGAGGAGGTGCAGATCTCGCCACCAGATGGAGCGCTGGACAAAGAAGACAGTATAACGGGCTCATGGGCTCATGACTGTCTGATAAATGCTTTTCAAAATAGTCAAGCAATTAATTACATAAATTAATTACGCAATATATGCAGACGATTAAGTAATGTTTCATATATTTTATTACATTAATTAACCTTTTTTAATTTATCTGAATGTATTTGTTTGCATGTAGCAGTCTCACATATATAAGTTCATATTATGATGTATTTTTACTGATTATTTAATGTGCAAATATAACGTCTTTTGCAACAACAAAAAAACATTGCAAAAACTAAAAATAACAAAATAATTCAATAATTAATTAAATGTTTAAAAAGTCGTGAAAAAATAAAATACATCTATATTATCATCAGGAGAGTGGGGACAGTTGCAACGAGGGGCAGTTGCAACATGGCTTATTTCTTCAATCAGGAATGAGCTACAGTGATGATATTCATACTGCACATGCTCAATTAACCCCACATCCTTCCTGAAAGAAATCAGCCATGTGACCATTCCATCAACAAAAATGAATTTTCAGGGTAAAAAAGTATTTTTTTATTATCAGATTTTTTTGTCATACAAGCATGAAGCATTTTAAAGTCATATCATTTTAATCAGTGTTTTCTTAGCTTCTCATAGGCATAGCATGTGCCAGAGATATTGTGTCAAGCTAATATACCAAGTTTTATCATGGCTGCCAGTGTAGGGACAGTTGCAACCGTCCCAACATGCTGTCCCTTACCACAACATTGATGTAAAAGCTTGGCACAAAATTGTAATTTTATGGAAGAATCCATTTCAATAGTTGGGTATCTCTCCTTCTTTATTTAAGTAAATAGGTTAAAAATCAGTCTGAGTCTAAGGTGGACTAATTTTCTTCACTCTCACCCTCTCTTTGTCACACACATACATCACATGCACACACACACACACACACACACACACACACACACACACTTATAAAGTCAGTTACACAAAACTGTAGATTTGTCTAATTTAAATTTTTAAAAGTAAGACTGATTACCTGGTTAACTGCTAGTTGGTCAAAGTAGTTCTTAAGACAGTCTTAACAGTGGCTATGTTTATGCAACTGGCCCTGGTTCAGAAAATTTTCACAGAAGTTAACATAGTAGGCTATTATTAAATTTCAGTGTCTTGATTTTGATTAAATTAATATTTTGCAGTTAAAATGTATTGTAATAATTAACCAAAACATGGTTGTTACTTGTTTTTTCCACTATTCTTTGTTTTTATACAGCCAATTTAACTTATTGAAGACTCTGTCTGTGCACTAATAAAATAACTAAATCGCAAAATGAAATTTAAGAATGAATGTTATACATTATACAATATACATTTTAATGAATGTTGCAACTGCCGCTGTGGACTGTTGCAACCGTCCCCTGTTGTGGGGTCAGTTGCAACATTTGACTGTCAATTCAAGAAAAAAATTGTTCATATATTATCATAGCCTATGTAGCCTGCACATGTTACAGCAGTGTGGGTGAGTAATTTGACTTTACTGTAGCCTATTAAAATAAGACAAGTCTTTCCAATATAATCAGTCTCTGAGAAATAGAAGGAATTGCAAAAAAAGTGTTGCAACAGTCCCCACTCTCCCCCTATAATATAATTATGTATTTGTTATCTTTTAAAAGGTTAACAACATTTAAAAACTCTGGGGGTACTTCGTGTACTATCACTGGGGTGCAGTTGACAAAAAAAACTGTTCATCTACAAGCAATTATCAATCAATATTCATGAGTTTTCATTTTTAACAAATTAGTCTGCAGGATTTCATTATGGAGAATAGCCCCTTGATCGTTCCTTACACAAAGACAACTGCATTTGACACAATACTTCGCACAATAGGAGACTCCATAGAAACCTCCGGGGCCAATTTGCATTAGGTTTCGGCCGCAGTTTCAACCACGCCCACTATACGCTACTCCTGCTTTAAAAACACCGGCTCCCACAGCTTCAAGTCAAACACGAGTCGAGACAGTATCGCAGAGAGAAGTATCTGAGCAGTGCGAGAGAGAAACCACTCGACATCTCTGTGGATTACTGCTGCCGTCAAAGATCGCCATTCACTGGAATTATATCATTTGGAGGAAATTTCGATTTCTGGATTAGGCTATAATATAATTTAAGGACAAACATGACTCTGGAAGAAGTTGTTGGATGCAACAGCACTGACAGAAAGTAAGTGACTTGTTTTTTTTTTTATCATTTCAAACGAAGGAGTCTCAAAAAGATTTGTTTTAAATTTGAAGGGGTTTCAAAAGTTAAAACTGATAATTTTTCTCTTTAAAGAATGGAAACTGTGCGTGAAGCTCTCGAGGAGCTGCTAGTAGCTGCACAACGACAAAACTGTCCATAACATTAAAGCTTAACAGTTTAAGCTCATGATATCTGGCCATTATCACCGAAACCACCGAAGTTCGTGTCATTTTAAATGTAGTTATTAGTTTTGATGTAATCACCGAATGTGTACCTTCGTGATCATCGTAATGGCATGCCCGCACATGTTCCTGTCCTCATGCTCGGGCCTCATGAGGAGGTGCAGATCTCGCCACCAGATGGAGCGCTGGACAAAGAAGACAGTATAACGGGCTCATGGGCTCATGACTGTCTGATAAATGCTTTTCAAAATAGTCAAGCAATTAATTACATAAATTAATTACGCAATATATGCAGACGATTAAGTAATGTTTCATATATTTTATTACATTAATTAACCTTTTTTAATTTATCTGAATGTATTTGTTTGCATGTAGCAGTCTCACATATATAAGTTCATATTATGATGTATTTTTACTGATTATTTAATGTGCAAATATAACGTCTTTTGCAACAACAAAAAAACATTGCAAAAACTAAAAATAACAAAATAATTCAATAATTAATTAAATGTTTAAAAAGTCGTGAAAAAATAAAATACATCTATATTATCATCAGGAGAGTGGGGACAGTTGCAACGAGGGGCAGTTGCAACATGGCTTATTTCTTCAATCAGGAATGAGCTACAGTGATGATATTCATACTGCACATGCTCAATTAACCCCACATCCTTCCTGAAAGAAATCAGCCATGTGACCATTCCATCAACAAAAATGAATTTTCAGGGTAAAAAAGTATTTTTTTATTATCAGATTTTTTTGTCATACAAGCATGAAGCATTTTAAAGTCATATCATTTTAATCAGTGTTTTCTTAGCTTCTCATAGGCATAGCATGTGCCAGAGATATTGTGTCAAGCTAATATACCAAGTTTTATCATGGCTGCCAGTGTAGGGACAGTTGCAACCGTCCCAACATGCTGTCCCTTACCACAACATTGATGTAAAAGCTTGGCACAAAATTGTAATTTTATGGAAGAATCCATTTCAATAGTTGGGTATCTCTCCTTCTTTATTTAAGTAAATAGGTTAAAAATCAGTCTGAGTCTAAGGTGGACTAATTTTCTTCACTCTCACCCTCTCTTTGTCACACACATACATCACATGCACACACACACACACACACACACACACACACACACACACACACACTTATAAAGTCAGTTACACAAAACTGTAGATTTGTCTAATTTAAATTTTTAAAAGTAAGACTGATTACCTGGTTAACTGCTAGTTGGTCAAAGTAGTTCTTAAGACAGTCTTAACAGTGGCTATGTTTATGCAACTGGCCCTGGTTCAGAAAATTTTCACAGAAGTTAACATAGTAGGCTATTATTAAATTTCAGTGTCTTGATTTTGATTAAATTAATATTTTGCAGTTAAAATGTATTGTAATAATTAACCAAAACATGGTTGTTACTTGTTTTTTCCACTATTCTTTGTTTTTATACAGCCAATTTAACTTATTGAAGACTCTGTCTGTGCACTAATAAAATAACTAAATCGCAAAATGAAATTTAAGAATGAATGTTATACATTATACAATATACATTTTAATGAATGTTGCAACTGCCGCTGTGGACTGTTGCAACCGTCCCCTGTTGTGGGGTCAGTTGCAACATTTGACTGTCAATTCAAGAAAAAAATTGTTCATATATTATCATAGCCTATGTAGCCTGCACATGTTACAGCAGTGTGGGTGAGTAATTTGACTTTACTGTAGCCTATTAAAATAAGACAAGTCTTTCCAATATAATCAGTCTCTGAGAAATAGAAGGAATTGCAAAAAAAGTGTTGCAACAGTCCCCACTCTCCCCCTATAATATAATTATGTATTTGTTATCTTTTAAAAGGTTAACAACATTTAAAAACTCTGGGGGTACTTCGTGTACTATCACTGGGGTGCAGTTGACAAAAAAAACTGTTCATCTACAAGCAATTATCAATCAATATTCATGAGTTTTCATTTTTAACAAATTAGTCTGCAGGATTTCATTATGGAGAATAGCCCCTTGATCGTTCCTTACACAAAGACAACTGCATTTGACACAATACTTCGCACAATAGGAGACTCCATAGAAACCTCCGGGGCCAATTTGCATTAGGTTTCGGCCGCAGTTTCAACCACGCCCACTATACGCTACTCCTGCTTTAAAAACACCGGCTCCCACAGCTTCAAGTCAAACACGAGTCGAGACAGTATCGCAGAGAGAAGTATCTGAGCAGTGCGAGAGAGAAACCACTCGACATCTCTGTGGATTACTGCTGCCGTCAAAGATCGCCATTCACTGGAATTATATCATTTGGAGGAAATTTCGATTTCTGGATTAGGCTATAATATAATTTAAGGACAAACATGACTCTGGAAGAAGTTGTTGGATGCAACAGCACTGACAGAAAGTAAGTGACTTGTTTTTTTTTTTATCATTTCAAACGAAGGAGTCTCAAAAAGATTTGTTTTAAATTTGAAGGGGTTTCAAAAGTTAAAACTGATAATTTTTCTCTTTAAAGAATGGAAACTGTGCGTGAAGCTCTCGAGGAGCTGCTAGTAGCTGCACAACGACAAAACTGTCTGACAGTAGGAGTCTACGAGTCTGCACAGCTCATGAATGTGTAAGTATTTTATTCAATCTTAAACAGAATTCGGTGATATGCATTAGACCAAATTATAAAAACCGAAGTGCATATTAAATTAAACGCATTTATTAACCTCTACAGGGATCCAGACAGCGTGGTCCTCTGCGTTTTAGCGACCGATGAGGAGGACGAGAATGATGTTGCGCTTCAGATCCACTTCACGCTCATCCAAGCATTCTGCTGCGACATCGACATCAACATAGTGCGCGTCTCCGGCATGAGGCGTTTAGCACAGGTCCTCGGGGAGCCGCTCTCCACTGACAGCAACGCCAACGAACCAAGAGACCTCCACTGCATACTTGTAACTGTAAGTATTATTACGCATATTACAGATGCACGTACAGTGTAACATTTGGGAGAGGTGGTGCAGTTTGTTCATATAGCTTTTGTCGTCGTTAACTATCTTTGAACTTTTTAAACAAAACACAAGCGTTTTTGTTGTGGTATGTAAAGATGAATGAAGAATGACCGTTTTGCCAATGTTGTGTCCGAAATTAGTTTCGCTAAACGTTTCCAAAACGCGTACAGATGCTTAAAGTTCATATTCGCGAGATTATGGCAATATGTTCAAGGACTAACTTTGAAATGTTTTAAACCTCACTGGAAATGTATTAATAGGCTACTATTCATAAAAAGAACTGTTGTAGGCTACTTGTAAGACACCCACTCTCCCACCCCCACCATAATTCACACCCTTAACACAAACTGGGAAAGTAACAAACAAGCTATTTGTCAAAGATATGCAATACTAATCATATTTCGTTCCTTCTCATAGAACCCACAAGCCGAGCATCTCAAGCTGAATGAAGTGGGGAGTTACTGCAAGGAAAGCCGTTGCAGGAACCAGTGGGTGCCCTCCATTGCCCTGCAAGAGTGCTGAGGTGTTGTGCACTGAAATGTGCTGCAGAGAACCGGAATATTGATATCGTCCTTCAACCGTCATGAGGACATACTCATCAATTCAAGGGGACTGTCTAATAGTCCATTATGGAGCTTCCACTTCCATGTTTATGGAATTCTAAGTGTCAGAGGATACTAGAGACATTCGTCCATGTTCCTCATATTGCATGATCGGTGTCGTCGCCCTTCGGAGGGACCAGAGGAGCACCGGGGTGGTCGGTGGACTGTGTTGTACCTCTTAAGGGATGCAGCAAGGATGCTAGGGGATCTGGGCGGTGGCATATGGCCGCACTTTGCTTTCAATCCACGTGGGTGGAGATTGAATAACACATGACTCAGATCTGACAATATTGTGATGGGTCTACAGAGGAAAAGAACCTCTGCCTTAAAAAGAGACTGCTATTTAAGGACTGAATTTGTCTTCATTTTTATTTATGCCTAACACTGATGTCATTCACAACAAATAATATATTTGGTTATTTATACATTTACAAATGTTTACTTTTTTCTTATGAAATAAATTTTATGCTTAATGGTTTAAAATGAACAGTTCCTGTTGTGTTTTTTATGCCAGATTTAAAAACAGAAAGTGCAACTTCTTGGACATTACAAAACCTGTCACATGCATTGACATGAGATCAGTTCAGAGCTCATAACAAAACAAATTATTTAATATATTCTTGCTTCCTTATAGTCAAGTATTATCATATATGTTATTTTAAGCCTTAAAGGGACTTAAATTGTTCTGTGGGACAACAGACAGTTCTGATTAAGGGTAAAGAAATATTATTCCCAAGAAGATAGCTGTTCACATATTGATACCGGAA
>NW_015549620.1:682984-704495 GCF_001515605.1 Sinocyclocheilus anshuiensis | reverse complement strand
GCAGCACAATGTGTACAAACGTAATCTGTTCCTTATCTGTTTCTCAAACACAGGGATTTATTTGCAAAAGAGGTGTAAAATGTACATATGGACACAATTCTGCAGATAGACATTCTGCACTTGCTTTTTTAATATATTCCTGCATATAAAAGGATGACAGAGCAACTACCGCCAGACAAATCACAACAAGATCATAAACTGCTTAGCAATTCTATTGCACTGATTGATTCCAATACTACCCCTCAGCCAAAAAAGTGTATAAATAAATAAGTGGCTTAGGCTAAAGTGCCCCAAATATAACACTGTGAACAGCACAAACCATATGGAATCAGATTTTTTTATTCTGATTTGTGCCACTTTGGTGCTAAATCAGATACAAGTCAGATGTTTTTCAATGCTACCTCAGTCTGAACAGTCGTGTAAGAATACATATGACTTTTACATCACTCTAGATTGACATTCATCACAATTCTGAGCTGACAGGATTCACTCCTAAGATTTTACATACTTGTAGTTCTTTGGTCACTCGATTAATATTGAAGACATGTAGTCAGTGGAAGGACACTGAGATGTAAGTATTACAGTAACAACTCCATACAAGCAAAACTTGAGAGAAAACTATACTATACTCTGTTTCTCCTGATCCTCATCTTTGTCCTTCTTACCACCTGCATACAAATCTGCTGGCTTCCATGGTACATCACTTTATAAATACTGACATGCTTACTTACATATTACAGCGCACTGTGTGCCGTCTTTGTTATAGTTCTTTTGCGCATGCGGGTAAGTTTGAAATTTAAAAATAATGTAAACAGCCAAACAAATCAGTTGAGCACTAAGGCTTGCAGTATGAACATAGCCGTCGTACTCATATAGTAATATTTCTTTCAAAAAGAACAATCAGTGCCTTAATAGACTTGACATGAAAACATGCACAAACATCTTATTAGTCACACACTTGTGCTGTTCTTCAGAAGACCAAAAAAAGAGGGAAAAATAGCTTGATCACTCTGACTTCAATGACCTTATGAAGTGAATAATGATAATGCCATACTCAGAGACTTCTACACCTGCACAGGCTGAGTATCAGCCTTTTCTTGAGAATGTATCATGCCATATGGAAGGATTTGAAAGGCATGTCTGTATTTTGACAGGGAGCTGTGTTTTCACATGTGGCGGTGTTTACAGTTTCCTTGTGCCAAAAAAATGTTCAGTTACTGAACGAGAGGTTAAAAAAAAACAATGGCACAATTCAAGAACAGTGATGAGAAAAAAGTTAGTGAGCAATAATCACCCACTTTATGAAGTCATCAACAGGGGCCATTGTTTCTGTGGGGTGGATCAGTTAGCAACTGACAGATATATTTGTATCTTCATTGTAAATGCCAGAGAGAAAACAGTGTTTTCTGCCCCAAGGCTCTTGTACGTGCACAAAGCCAACGTTGACGAGCTCCTCTGCAGACAGACATGACTAAAGCATGGTCGAACGCTGGGCAGCTGCTGGGTTGAGCTGCGCACTTCACGGCTGCACTGACGTCAAGCCTGAGGGAGAAAATAGAAGAAAAACTGGAACAGAAGGCTCTTATTTCCATGGCAGCAATAGCACAGCCCTTTAACAACGATACTTGCTATACTGAGGTAACAGCCTCTGCTATGAATAGTCTGACTGCATGTTCTATTCTTAGACTGAGCTATATTTGAGCATGTCACTGACTCAAATATTCACTGAAAAGCAAAAAGTGGAGCATGGTGGGGTTTTGACAGACATAAACATTACAGTATAAGTTTGAACACAGCACATTAGAATTATGATGTTTGTAGTGTGTATATTCATAGGGCAAGCTATTTTAAGATCATGAAACGAAGAAAACCACAGGCTGATCAACAGGTTCAAAGATTCTTTTCCATATTTATTCCAACAGAAAATATTCTATGAGCTTTATAAATATACACAATTTATCTGTTGTGCAGAGATATGCAGAAGAAAACATACTGTAGATATTATTTAGAATTAAGAATTTGTTCCCACAGCTCAGTTTGTGGCCACCATTTATTAATTTGTTCCCTTGTTTTAATTTAACCATGACCAACTAATTTGTTACCTCATTTTAGTTAAAGGGGTCATATGATGCAATTTCAAGTTTTCCTTTCTCTTTGGAGTGTTACAAGCTGTTCGTGAATAGATAAGATCCCTAAAGTTGCAAAGACTAAAGTCTCAAACCCAAAGAGATATTCTTTATAAAAGTTAAGACTTGTCCACGTCCTCCTAAAATGGCTCGTTTTAACACGCCCCCACGTGTCTACGTCACTGTGTGGGAAGATTTGCATAACACCGCCCAAATGTTCATGCAAAGAAAGAAGGCGTAACTTTGATTCTTGCTGTAGTATTGTTGCCGTTACTCACCCTCAGGTCATCCAAGATGTAGATGAGTTTGTTTCTTCATCGGAACAGATTTGGAGAAATGTCACTTGCTCACCAATGGACCCTCTGTAGTGAATGGGTGCCTTCAGAATGGGAGTTCAAACAGCTGATAAAAACATATATATATATATATATATATATATATAATAAAGTAATATTTGGATAGAACCATTCAGATGTGTGAAGGATTTTACTTTATTAATCACAAAAATTATTAGTATTTAATCTCACAAGTCAACATAAAACATAACAGATTCAAATGTGCCATGTATTACTGGGGTCATGGCCATGCTGTTGAGCTAGTGTGAAGTCAGAGCATGAGTCATGTGCAGCTGGGTCACCCTCTCTTTCTGACACACTAATGAGTTCATGTGGTCTGCTGAGCCAAGGTCAGGGGCTGAGAAAAATAAGACCCTCTCATCACTGCATTCATTATGCAGTCAACATTTGTGCAACGGCAAACAAAGCAGTCACATGACTTTTAAAACTCACAAGACATTTAATGTTTGTGAGTAGATTCAGTTAGTTCTGACTGAATGTCAAGGTCTGTTTAACAATAGCCTAAAGCAGAATTGCACAATTCATATTGTATTTTAAAGTGTATTTACATACATTTTTAACCTAAATAAGTGTCCTTAAGCAGCATTACCAGTACCACAGATAGTGGGCATATAAGAACTAAATAAATCTACACTCCTAAAATAAAAGTTTTTTTTTTTTTTTAAGTGATGACAAGAACAATTTTTGGTTCCATATAGTACCTTTCGATGAACAGTTTTTAAAAGTTCTTAAAAGATTTCTTAGTTTGAAGAACATTTTAATCATCTTAAGAACCTTTTCCCACTATAAAGAACCATTTGTCCAATGGAAAGATTCAAGGGATGGTAAAAGTTCTTCATGGAATGCCAATAAAGAACCTTTATTTTTAAGAATGTATAGAAGTTCAGACACTTATTTTAGCCAAGACAGGTAAAGTAGACAACAGATTTAACTGATAAAGAGTTGAATGTGCATCACATATCATTAACCATTAAATCTTAATGCTGCATCCATCCACCCACCTTCTCCTTGATGCAATGGGACCTTGTTTGCAAACATGGGCCGGTCCTATGATAAATAAACTCATGAGCATGTCATACAAAACTTTACAGCCCACGTTTCCTGTTGTCACCACAGCATGTTTCCTTTTACGACACTGGAGATTAATGGTCTGCAAATACGGAAGAAATTAAAAAAGAATAGCAACACACCACATGCATGGATTTTCTGCGACTAAAGGAAGCCGCATCAAAATCAATACAAATTACTCTACAAAATTCTACAAAAACAAGTTTTTTTTTTTTTTTTTATCTAACAGACGCCAAAAGGTGTATCGTCATGATCATAACTTGTCAATTAGAGCCTACTTCAAATAATTTTTCCATTCTAGGGTGAATATTGTGTATATTTTGCTAGGTTTATTATTGTCTGTATTGTGTGTATACGGAATGGTGCTGTATTTTATGACTGCTTATTTTCTGTGATGCCGGTGAGTGCAGACCATACCTTGATAAGAGCACTTCCTCTAAAGTCTCTCACTCAGGAAACACCCTATCTGTCTGACTGAGGGTTACCGTTGGTAACAGAGATTCATTCATTAGTCACTCTGTGCCTTTAAACTGAAGCTGGGAACACAATGGACTCCCTCCTGTGACTGATTGATTAGCAGAAGTTAAGTGCACCGGAGCCAGAGGGAAGTCAGGCACGCGCCCGTCAGCTCTGACCCTGTAATCTGACAGCACACAATGCACAAACACAATGCCACACACAAAGCCTTGATCAGATGAAGTGGGTTGCAAAAGTGGGACAACTTAACACAGAGAATGCCCACCTCACCAAGACAACAGAGAATGTTTATCAGCTTTAATCAATGTCACAGGCTGTTTGCATTCTTCAAATGCAAGACCTGATCAAACCAACCCGTTTTTCACTTTGAGTTGTTTTGTCACTTCCACTAATAGGCAGATCTAACTTCGGTGTTGCCTGAAACGAATCAATCAAGCAAACATTTCTAAAGCCACGTATCACACTATATGTGAAAGTAATTATTAGGCTCCTGTTACCTCTGCAGAAATCAATCAGTCTGGGGCAATCAGCAATGGTGGAGAGAGACGACCGCTAATGCCAAGCCTAACATTTCTGCAGGGCTCGGGGTCAGAACCACAGCGGCAGAAAGAAAGGCAGGCACACATTGCCTACAATGCACAAAAGCTATAATTATATCCATTTTAAAGTTATCCGATTTTAATCAGCTCTGTAATGCAATGCATCAATTATTGTGCATTGTAATGCATCTTCAGTATAGAATTAGATCTGGATCATAGCATATACTTGCATTAAAATGATGCTTCTGAGTCTGAAAACATTTTATTCCAATATTCATGAGTATAACTTTAAATTTCAGCTAATCTTTCACTTGCTCAGGGTTAAATCAATATTGTTGCTTGCTCAGAGAACACTGCAAAAAAAAAGAGAAAAAAAGATGGTAAAATGCTACAGTAAACTATTGATTAAATGTAAGTTAGTGATTACAAATTATATTAAGACAATGTATGTAAATACTGTAAAATATTGTAAAAAAAAAAAAAAAAAGTGTTCATGAAGACACAAATATTTTTACATATTTTTTTATTTTAAAACAATAATATTTTGATCAAATATGTTGGAATATTAACATTGTATTATTTAATGGCATAAAATTGAGAATTGTAAAGTATGTATGTATTTTGCTAAAATTACATCCCATAATACTAATAACATTGCAACCATTTTTAAACTCAAAATGTAACAATAAAAGTGATTTTTTTTCACACATTTGATAAAAAAAGGAATAGGAAACACATTTACAGCTGCTTATTTAGCTGTCAGCAAACCTATTTTTTCTCTTTCTTGTCTTCTTTAAGCACTGAGGTCAAAGGCCACCTGATCACTTTAGGTCATCAGAGGTCATCTTGTTCAATGAGTCTCTCCGAAAGTCTGAGTGAGCAGATCATTTTAACAGTGCTTGCTCAGTGGAGACAAACAAGAGGGTGGCTTAACTTTCACTTCCTGCTGTCGAGTTGCTCTGAATCGTCTCTAAACTAACTGGAAGTGCAAGGGTCAGTAAAAAAAAAAAACACAAAACAAAAACAGTCCAATAATGGTAAACGAACAGGCAGACAGATGCGAACAAACACATCTTATACAGTACTATTCCATTATTGTCATTGGATGATGGAGAACAATCCTGTTTACAGTGTTTTTGAGATTGTTTGATGTAAGTACAAATTGGCAGCTCGAGGAGAGAGATACTACCCTGTTGAAGAAAACAGCATATGCTGGCTAGGTTTGTTTTGAAGCATGACAGCTGGTTTGAGCTGGTTTAAGCTGGTCCTTAGTTGGTCATGAGCTGGTTTAAGCTGTCCTGAGCTGGTCCTGAGCATGTGCTAGTTGCTTAGGACCAGCTTAAACCAGCTTATAACCAGCTCAGGGCAAGCTTAAACCAGCTCATGACCAAATAAGGACCAGTTTAAACCAGCTCAAACCAGCTGCCATGCTTCAAAACATACCTAACCAGCATATGCTGTTTTTTTTTTCAACAGGGCAAACACTGTTCCAGCAAAAGTATCTTTTCTGCAACGACTTGTTCAGACAACAGACTTTTCAGTAATCACAGTGACCCAATTCCAAAAATCAGCTGTGAGTTACAGCTAAAAAGTGAGTTACAGCTGAAACTTCTTTTCACTCAGCTGAGAATGAGTTGAAAAGCATATTTACAATGTACACAGTAGGCCGTCTGAACCTCCCTGACTAGCTGGCTCACAGCCAGGCGTCTGTGTGTAAACCCGGCTGCAATGCTTCAAAACATACCTAACCAGCATATGCTGTTTTTTTTTTCAACAGGGCAAACACTGTTCCAGCAAAAGTATCTTTTCTGCAACGACTTGTTCAGACAACAGACTTTTCAGTAATCACAGTGACCCAATTCCAAAAATCAGCTGTGAGTTACAGCTAAAAAGTGAGTTACAGCTGAAACTTCTTTTCACTCAGCTGAGAATGAGTTGAAAAGCATATTTACAATGTACACAGTAGGCCGTCTGAACCTCCCTGACTAGCTGGCTCACAGCCAGGCGTCTGTGTGTATCGGTGTCTGGGAGACTGCATGATCCGCAACGGTTACAACCCTGATCACATAGTCATCACAGCGGCTTAACAAACCTTCAGCGGCCCCAGCTAGCTGTCTAAGTCTGGCAGACTCCAGCTAACTGTCTGGCTATGCAGGTAGTTTTTGCACTCAAGAGACAAATTAGGCAAACAGGCTAGTAATAATAATTGTAGTGTGTACTGTCTGTTCTTTTGATGTGAGTATGTGTCTGTCTAATGCATGTGTGAAAACACAGGCAGTATATGAGAACGACTTTGTGCTCTGTATCTTGCAAATATACTGACATCCCACAACAAAGTGTTCCCTTTAAAGATGCCAGGAGATGAAAAACTATATGAAAAATATCTTTTAAAGCTTAATTAGATTGGTTGGGCTCTAGTACAGAGATCTCACTCTTTTTCATAATGGCAAAAACAAGCAGAAAACAGGATTACAGCTAAAGAGACAACCAAATTATATAGTTGTTTTCTCTTTGTCTGAGCTACGTAGGCACTTTTTGACAATGTCAATACAAAATAAACAATCTGAGTAATAGCCACCTCTCACATTTGGACATTTTCTGTGAATTTGTTTTTTATATTACATTAAATATTTTAAATAATTATATTTATATTAATTATATAGTACCATTCAAAGGCTCAGCAAGATTTAAACTTTTTTTTTTTAAGTCTCTTATGCTCACCAAGGATGCATTTATTTGATAACAATACAGTAAATAGTTTAATATTATGAAATATTATTACAATTTAAAATAACTGTATTCTGCTTCAATATATTTTAAAATGTAATTTATTCCTGTGATGGCGAAACTGAATTTTTAGCAGCCAAGTCCAGTCTTCAGTGTCACATAATCATTCAGAAATCATTCTAATATGATGATTTGATGCTCTTTGAATATTTCTTATTATTATCAAAGTTGAAAACAGTTGTGATTCCTTGATGAAAAAAAGAAAAGAAAAAACAGCATTTACTGACCCATTGCTGAACCCAAAATTTGGAAGGGTGGTGTATATATGCATTCTGCTTATCAACAAGTCACTATTGTTACTGAAAATACAGTCATATTGCAATTTCAATGCAAGTCCAGGGATTCTCCAAATGTACACTCTGTAATAAAAGCATTTTTACCGTAAACTGTCACTAATATTACGTAATTCGTAGAGCTAACAGGAAGTGGGCTTTGTATGCTGAGCTGAAAAGGGTTCCAGATAAACTGTGACTGCACAGAAAGAGGGAAGTGGCTCTTCTCGTTTCTTTTGTACGAGAGGTTAATCCTGCACTGAATACAGATTGCTAGGGGGCCAACAAAATCTGGCTCAGCATGGGGCTCCATTGCAAAGAATCTTCATTAGTCAGTTACTGACTGCACAAGCTGAAATTCAATGCATCTTGGTAAAGTTAAAGTTAAAGAATGCATCAAACTAGAACAAAACCTAGATCTAATACTGACCTTCAAAGATACACTTCAAAGACAAAATGCACTGCTGTGGTAGTAAATACTCTAAAGTGACTGTTAATTTTTAGGAAAGAGGGAAACCTGAGGTCTGAATTCCACGCCATGCTGTCAGTGACACACGGGTTGCATTCCATGCATTCCACATTCCAAAGGTCACTGTGGGAGGTCGGTATACAGTACCGTCTACACCCTCAACAAGTAACTGCTTGATATGCAAATGTACAAGTCATATAACCTCCACAAGTTTGTGCAATGTGTTCAGAATTCCTGTCATGCATTAAACGACTTTGACATTGCTAATTGTCTAATTTCATGAGTTTAGATGCCTATATTTAATTAAGTCCTATAAAGGCTCCCAAAGCCTTGATAATTGTCTTGTTATTTGGCACTTTTCCCCAGGTGTGTCAGATCTGCCTATTTTTCAATGATAATATTAGTGGAACTGCAGTAAATGATTGCATTTAGAATGACTTATTTTACTTGTTGACTTGTTTTGAACTTGTGAGTGGCTTAATACACTCACACCATTCACACCTTCATACTGCAAACAAATACATTCACCTGCATAAACCATACATTTGAAGGTTTCCAAAGTTCAGTGCAAAAGCTGGTTTACCCCATAAAATCATTTACTTACATGCATGTCATTACGATTAAAAAACTATTAACTAAAGAAACTATTAACTATGTCTTGCCGTACAGATAGTTTGTACCATCATATATCAGTAATCCATATACAAAAGAAATGTCATTGCAAAATACATGTACAGCCATTTAAATGCATGAAGTATCACTTTAAGACATCTTTAGGTATTTCAGCTTGTACATTCTTAAGACATTTTATACATGCCATTGATACAGTTGACAATCTCAGTTTCTAGACACATGTCGTTACATGTCTGCATAATTGTTATACTGTTACCCATATATGGGTGTCGTTTATAACAGAAACTTCCTGGTAATTTCATTGTCTATGTAAATAATTGACTGCACTCAGGATGATGGACATACTTTATCTCTGAAATGTTTTAAAACATGCTGTAAATCTGACATGAGCTTCAGAAGAACTGCCGTCTAAGGTAGTTTGTTTTAGACCATACTTATTGGAGAGAATATATTTCCTTTTAAAGCATATTTAATTATTGCAGAGATTATGAAAGTGCCCTTTAAGGGCAGATGGAATCCAGTGTAGAAGACTGTTGGTTATTGAGCAGGAAGAAGGCACTAGTGACTCAGTGTTAGCAGGGGATGAGTGCTCATTATCTGAAGCCCACCTAATCTGCAATGAGAAGATTTATAGATCATTTATGTAACCTTCCATGTGCAGCAACTGAAGGTTAGCACATTCTGCTAATAATACTGGAATCATGCATCCTAACAACTTAATGTTTGCTTTGATTATCAAAATGGCATTTCTAACTTCCACAGCTCTAACATGACCCAGAGGAAGATGTTATTGCTGTTTTAACGCTCAGCAGACATAATACTGTTCGCTGCTTTCATTAAACATCGATTTGTCAGATGATTACCCTAGAATGTCTGCGAAGGAATAAAAATAGACAAATAGTACATTTGAGAGAAGCAGGAGACTTAATGGAGTGCTGCAGTGCTAACATATTTAGCATGGCCAACCCTGAAGTTAGCATTACCCTGGTTCCCTCAACAAAAGTGTTTAACACAATGAGGCTGTTAAAGCTGAGAAGTGAGTAGTTTACATGTTCGACATGATGACGTTTAAAGCTTCCGACAACTTCTGTAGTCCTATTTATTTAGCCACTTGTCAGCAGCTGAATTTTATCCATGTAAAAGCTTTAAAAAAGTCTTTACTTTTACAAATTACTGATGTATTTTATGTTGTAGAATTAAATGTGAAAATATCTTAAGCTTATATAATTTATTTGTCCTCAGAGAGGAAATTCATTTTCACAGAAGGTGCGTATACAACACAAGGACAAGTACCCATTATGTACAAAAAAAATGCAAGAGTGTAAGACGATGGCTAATTTCCTATGTGTTTAAAGTACGTATTGCTGTAGGAACAAAACTCTTACTAAAGTTAGTCCTCCTACACGGTCCTCTGGTTATGTTAACCAGAGACCTTATTTCAGGCATTTAAAGAATTAGCATGTGTTATAGTCAAGGTATGGTAAAACATGTAATTTTTTTCCAAAGTTACGAGAAAAGGATTAGTGTTAAGGAGAAAATCAGTTTGTAGGGGAGGAAGTTCCTGCATGCCAACTTGAGGAAGGCCTATTGTGAAACAAAGGTGATAAAAACTTGCTGAACTTGAGGAGAAACAGCAAGCAAATCTAAATTCCAGAGCTTTTGTTTCCAGCATCTACCCATGCCCATCATTTACTAATGACTTTAGTAATGCATGACTGGTTAAGGCTAGAGGATAGTAGTCTATCCTGAGGAGCCAGGGCAGGACGGCAATGGGTGCCAGAAGTACATTTTTGTCACAATATTAAATGGATTTTATGGGGAGTGTCAGCACTTACAATGTAAAATATTCATAGCACGTCTTCCATAGGAAACTGTAGGTGGAGGTGGAATGTGCCATGACAGAAAGCAACAGTCTTTCTCTTTCTGTCCCCCCATCCCATCTCATCTGCCCCCTCCACAATCAGGTTTGTGCAGGGCAGACGACAGGCTCGGAGAATGTCTGCTTTGATTGCCTGATAGTGTGATAGTAGTGTATTGTGTTTAGGCTGACGTAAAGCCATTTAAATGACCACCTCCGATAAAATCATGAAGATTGCTGCCCGAATGATTTAGTCATGCTGTACAACTGTCCCCCTTATCCGCATATCATGAGTATACAGCAACACACACTGTACGTTCTGCTAGTTGCAATGAAAGTATGAATCATCATTACTCTTTATACTGTTGATACACATGGCAACCTTTCGAGCGATGTTGCCAGGCAACATTACTGAATGTTTGCAGTAAGACACAGGACGCCTGTGCACTACTGAGTCTGCTATTGTTGTTGCCCAATGCACAATCCCATCTTGTGCTCTTCTGTAAAGTGTATATTTGCATTGTATAGCAATGCAGCGATATTAAAATTATGGCCAATATCAATAATTGTAGAATTTTTATAATAATAATGGATGATAATAGATACATAGATAATATTAAAATCTTAATTATTTTGTCAATAAATAAATAAATGTATTAATTTAGGCATTACAAGATTACAGTGTACAGTATGAAATATATATAATCATTCTAAGATTTGCTAAAATTAACATATAACAATGTTACTACATTATATGTGTCTTAAAGGATTAAAGATCTTTAAGTGAGTGTTAGATGACGGCAAAAATAAAATATCCAATATCAACCAATATATCCAATACAAAGAATATTAAATTAAAAATGAAAATACTGTTCAATAATTTGGGGTCAGTACAAACTGATCAAAAGCAACAGTAAAGACTTTTATATTGTTTATTCCAAATAAAACGAACTTTTTATTTATCATAAAATTTTAACATAAAATATAAAAAAAATAGAAAGAAATTATTTTAAATTGTTATATTTCACAATATTACTTTCAATAAACTAATAAATAAATGCAGTCTTGGTGAGCATAAGAGACTTCTTTCAAAAGCATTTAAAAATCTCATTCAATTAAATGAAAATGTATTAAAATATATATGTTTTATATAAAATACAATAATATTGGCCAATCAGCAATACGTATACATCATACATCTCTAGCATTGTATCTCAACATGAATATACAATTAGACTGTTCATCATCAAACATTTCTCTCAACACTGCTAAAATATTTCTAAGGATTCTTATTACTTTTGTTGTTGATGTTGAATGATGACAAGATACTCTCCAAAACCTGTTGTAAAAATAATAAAAAAAAAAAATTAAAAAAAAAACAGCAACTTTGTTCTGCTCTGTTTTGGCTGCTTAGCCACTGCTCAGCGTACTAGTCGTAGTAAATAAAGGCAAGCATGCATGCACTTGCACATGCTCACAGATCAGTCTTAAACCCTTAAGACATTAAGTATTGCTTTGCAACTGCTAGTTAATGATACAGACTCCATCCTAGCAAAACCAACACCTTTGCAGTGTGCAAAACAACAACAGCTGATGGTGGTCACTGTCATTTTTCCACCACAAAAACACTGTCTGTCCCTCATAATCCCCCTTGTATTTTTGGCCCCACCCTGCCACGTGTTGTACATATCAATCTTGTACATAAAGAGCAGCTATTTTTGCTGTATTGATGTTTAGTCACCTGCAGCTGATTACAAGAGTAAATGCATGCCAAAACAAAGCAAAGAACCATGTCCCCATAGTTGACCTCAAGCACACTTTTGTGTCCTGTGGTTGTCAATGTCTGCACACACACACTCCACTTATGTAACATCCCCAGTTTCATGTACCACCCTGAGCTCTGTTGTCCTCCCCTGAAAAGAGCAGCTGAGCTGGGAGGTGTTTTGGCCCTACCCAGCACTTTCCTTTAATGTGTATTTGACACATGCTCGGACTCCACTCCCTCCATACTCACATGTCAGGGCAGAATACTATGAGAACACTGCAAACTCACTCACATGCTGCTCCAGGTTGTTTAACATCTACCGGCTGCTGGTTGGCTGAGTTGGCTGAGTCACTCAGGTTTTTTTTAGGCACTCAGACTGTTCCAATTTCACTTTTGCGCTGTTTATTCTCATTTGTGTCTTTTTTTTTTTAATATATATATGTGTGCAGTAGTGTAAATATGACCTAAGAAATCTAGTGCACAAAAACAGAGATCTGCAGACTTGTTATATAGACGGCTGTCATTAGGAACATTTGTGCAAGCCAACAGTATTATGCAAGATCTTGTCTATTCCAAAAGGTACATAGCATGAATAACATTAAAAAACATTGCAAAACATGTGCCCTTCAAGCTAAAGTACGCAGGTTGTGTTGTTGTTGTTGCTTTTTATGTTAAGATTAAAGATAAACCAATAATAGATTTAACCAATATTTTTCACAGATACTTCAATATCTATTCACAACATTGCCATCTAAACAGAGTATCAACAAAAAGCATAAATATATAAGCTTACAATGTCACAGAATTAGTTGGCATAATTTCTGTCAAGACCACTATCGTCAAAGATGATTGACAATTAGCATACAGTTTGGATTGGCGGTATGGTTCTGTTCTGGGCAAGAACTCCCTGCGCATCCATGCAGCCTAGCATAGATGAGAGCAGGGAGAGCAGCGATAACCCCCCAGGGTAAACAGAACAGAACTAACATAAATGTATTGCAGATATCGTTAAAGTTCAATAATTTTATGTACACATTTTAGAATTAGTCTGATTCAAAGGATACTCAGAAGGCTGAATCCTGACTGATAGAGGAGGAGCTGGGGATGGAGGAGGGTAATTAGCTATTGAGCAATGCGAAAACTGCTGATAATACTGAGGGACCTTATATATGAATGCTTAGATAGGTGTCGTATTCCTATAGGTAGATAGGGATCAGCTGAGAGTCAGCTGATGCGAGCTTGACTAACGTGACCTGCCAGAACTAAAGCTACGCTTGATATTTGAGCTAAATTATTATAATAATTATTCATATTATTCTAATATTTGTAAATAATACTATATGCTCATAATGCTGTAGTCTAATAATTAAATAATTATTGTGCAGAAAAAAATCTATAAAATAGCAGAAATAAAATTACAGAAAGTACAAATATATACATGTAAACATTTGAAAACTATTATTACTTTTGCTAATGCTAATCATTTGCTTTTGGTCATGTAGAATTTACACACTTAAACATTAATGCACAAGGGACTTCAAAATGCCCCAAAACTTATTTGCACAAAATAAATAAATAAATAAAATAAATAATAAATTGGTGGGTCAGATGTTTGTGTGACATTTGCACTTGCTTACAACAAATCAGTAAAGCATGTATAATAAACAGATTGGCATCAATGCAGAGTAACATTTTGTCTTTATTTTATTTAATCTACTTTTTCCAATATCATCATTTTTAAACAGCAATATCCACAAAATATTAACAGTGTGCAAGAAAACATGATTTATGGCACATCCGAGAATAACAATTACAAAAAATAGATATATTTCTTCATAATCAAGGCAGAAAGATACATATGCATACACAGGAAAAAACACAAAGTAATGGGACAGGCTGAGATTGAAATCTACTGGCTAAGGACTCAGCTACAGATATTACCCACACAAAGCCTAAATCTCACCTCTCATGGTCATGAAAGAGCTCGATGGTGTGTGAAGTCGAACAACGTTTGGGAACGAGGAATTGAGGTTAAGGTATCACGGCTTCCTCAGCACCTTAAATGTTCTCGCTGCACGCAACGCAAATTAGAAACGGACAAGCTCCCTCGTCCTAACAGCAGGTCTCACAACGTAGAAAGCCACGAAATGCTTGCGGAGTCTTATTAAACCCAAGTGTGGGGGAGTTTTTTAGCATACTTCAGGTAAACACTATACTTTGGAGCCCACAGTGTATCCCAAAACTGTGAGTCAAGTGGGTGGAGAACTCAAGCTAACAAGCTAACTTAGCTTAGCTGACTTTCACAGTGTTTGCTCCAGTGTAACACCATCAAACATGGTACAGCAAGTTTGGCTGGTGGCTGGTCAAAAAACTTTTGTAGTGCTAGCTTTATTTTAGCACTAGCTTGGCACATCTGAGCACTTCGCACGTGTCCAGAAAGGCTTCATCCTAATGTGGACTACTAAGTGACTCTTATTTTGCAATAACATCGTCAGTGATGGAAAAATCTAAAAGTATCTATTGTAAAACTTGAATTGATTCAATTATAATCCTTCATCTTTATATAATACGGTTCTTTATCTCCTTAAGTGTCAGTTTTTCTCTAGTTACTTTGAAATGCATTAAGCCACTACACTGCTCTGCTCAGGCTTAACAGGAAGTGATGTCGCTGAAGCAGCTCTGTCCACTGATGGGCAGCAGCGTGATTCTGTTGCTCACTGGATGAGTCACAGCACTCGTGACCTCCACACGCCTTAGTCATTCTTAATACAGGAGCTGATGACAGTATCCCGTTGGCCACGAGGAGCACAGGCCCCCTCTGTCCCACTACGAGCCCCTATTTCCTGCATCGTGTTGTTATTTTCCAGCATTTGAAGCGGGGCAATGGGGGAATTCTGTTTTTAGCACTTAGCTGAATACTGTGAGTGACTGTTTGAGTGACCTTTGAAAACCGTCACTCCAAAAGATTGTGCATCATGTGGTAGGTGCACATTAGACATTCAGAGTTGTGGGTTGACCTTGCCCCTCATCTTTTGCATGTGACTGCTCAGGCTGAGCCAAACCCGATGGCCTGTTGCACATCCTGCCCTTAGATAGACTTAACAACACAGACCACCTCATGAAACGTGCCTCGAACAACACCTTTAAGCACCTTGCATGGGCATTGTGTCAACAATCCATTCCACATTCCCTATCACATGTACAAGCACTGGAGCCGTCCATTGATTCCTTCGCTCGCATCTTTTGCCTCGCCTTAAAGAGGACAAACTGAATGGTTAAATATAAATGATGGAAGAAACGGAAATATTACACAAAGATTACAAAAAGATAAAACATCCACAAAAAAAATTAATGCGCTTTAGTTATCAAACACTGTACAGTATCATACTCAATGACCAGATTTCATGTTTCCATAGAAAGAAGAAATTGGAACAAACAAATCCAAACAGCTATTGTCAAAGTTAACACCTCTGAACATATCCAAAAGAAAGTTTATACATGTTTTGTCCTTCTGTATGGATTTTACAATCAAGTTTGGCTTTAGAGAAAAAAAAATAAAAATTGTCCTTATCAAGGGCTTTGAATTCAAAATGACTCAATTTTACGAGGCATGTCTAAGCCTCTGCTTTTAGGATCATAAATATTCATTATGATTTGCTATATTTGATACCAAATACCACAAATGTTGTTTATTAATTTAAAATTAATCTCTCAAATAACAGGGCTAATTTTTTATACTGAACTGCACTTTCGGAGAGGACTGGGAAGGATATTATTAGGTAAATATATTTTCTGCATTATATAAAATTATTCCTTTATAACTTAGTGTTTGAGGATTCAGAAATATAGTATAAACACTAGGGGAAAAAAACAAAGCATTAAGCCTAATGAGTTTTTAATGATGAAAAGAAAGAAAAAAACAGCTCACAAACGGACTGAGAAAAAAAAAAGTAAAAATATTGGCAACTCTGGTTAATGTCTTGAATCCCTTTGTAAAACATGAAATGTGCTGTTTTGATAAAGGTAAGCATACCTGGATTAAATTTTGGCCATACAAATCTAGAATGAACCTTTAGCTTGCAGATTTGACGTAACAATGCAGGGTTAATACAGATCAAGCATTTACCACAGTGTGACTGGGCTAGCCAGCTAGTCAGTCAGCATAATCATGACTGTCTTCCTCTACTCTCCACCATCACCTATGGTAACAAGGTCAGCCGCTGCACTGAAAAACATGCTGGAGTATCTCTCAGTCTCTGTGTAATCTTTTGAAATAGTTTACAAATTCGAAATCTGCCACCTCCTGTTAAGTACATCTATATGCATGAATTTAGACAGGCGTGCTGTGCAGATTCATTCATATAGATTCACTCAAAGCCGGGCTACATGACGTTAGCTGTTCAGATATTGCCCCTTTTTATATTTACCGAGAGAGTGTGGCGTTTATTTTCTGGAGAATACTGTGGATCCCAGGTAAAAAGAAGTGTTGGACTGAATTGCCCATTGACTGGGGATGGGCAGCGGTTAAAGAGGGATTGGGATAGCTGGCCTAGACAAAATAGCTATAGAATGATGCAAGGCTTCTTGTCTTTGAATGGATTCTCAGAGGTGGGAACCCCCACCAGAAGAGGGTCACTGCGGGCATGCTGCTCACAGTAACTCATGAGGTCTGCAGCAGCCTTAGACACCTGGGAAAAAGACAGAGAGAGAGAGAGAGAGGAAGAGGGAGAAATGGTGATACAGAGTGAAAGCCTGTTAATTGGTTACCATACACAGTGAAAAATTGTGAATGGTTTAACATTTCATTATATGTAATTTTACTGTAAAACACTTTCAAAAACAAAAATTTGACAGTACCACAATAATATTTACAGTGAAAACAGTAAAAGGACATTCATATTTTAAACAAATGTATTTCTTATTGAAGTAATGTACATCAGAGCATTTTGTGTTACATTTTCTGTTATTTAGTTAATGTTTATTGCATTATTTTAGTGTCATGCGCATTACCCTGATGAATCGTGTATGACCCTGTGAATTGTCTATATATGACGGCACTTAAGATGAACTCTGATTCATCATATGGCTTTCTATTGTGCCACCTTTATTATAATAGTGGTTCATTTTTTAAGGTAAAAAGTAGATTTTAGTAGTTCAGGTTTATGGTCATAGTAACATTATATTACTTAATGAACTACACGGATGTAAGGTGTAAAACAAACAGGTACCTTGTAATACAGTCACAGTAAATTTAACAGGATTATTCAAACAGTTTTTCTCATTCAACCACCAAGCCACCAATGTAACAATCATTATTTAAAGGGGTCATATGATGCTGCTAAAAAGAACATTATTTTGTGTATTTGGTGTAATGAAATGTGTTTACGCGGTTTAAGGTTCAAAAAACACATTATTTTCCACATACTGTACATTATTGTTTCTGCTCTATGCCCCGCCTTTCTGAAACGCGTCGATTTTTACAAAGCTTATCGGTCTGAAAAAGCGAGGTGTGCTCTGATTGGCCAGCTATCCAGTGCGTTGTGATTGGCCAAATTCCTCAAGCGTGTGACGGAAATGTTACGTCCCTTACCATATTGTGATGCCTGCGGCAACCACATGTGACGACCCCGGGCTGGACTCCGCTTCGTCCACGGTGAAAGCCGATCCGGCAAGAGCTTGTAACACTCCAAAGAGAAAGGAAAAATTGAAATCGCATCATATGACCCCTTTAAGAGAAAAAAAACACTGCTTGATAGAGAGCATGTTACACTATATATAATGAAACCTTGTGTACCTTAATACGTTCGAAGCCTGCCTCGATCCTCAGCTGCTCCACCAACTTCCTGGCCTGGGCTATGTTATTAGTCGTCGACATTCTCGGCCATCGGTTATTGTGCCGAATAAAAGAAGAAAATTCTACAACAAAACGAAAATGCAGCAAGATTAAAACGGAAGCAGAATTTAAAGCATATATATACACAGTATCACATATGGACAATGTATGTGATAAATTAGATAAAATGCTTCTTGAGGTGCTTTCAAACTCACTACATACTTTTAGAAGACATTAGCCCCTTTCACACATACAGTCTTTACTGGTAAATTACCGTTTAGAGAACCTGTATGAACAAGACCTTTTCAAAAATGCTGATAAATCAGTTGTGGCAATTTTATGGTAAGAGAAGTTGTATCATTTTGAATCTCACTGATTTTCAATATATGGACAAAAACCGTTGAAACAAATACAAGTTTGGAACAACATGAGGGCGAGTAAACGGAATTTTTCTTTTTGGGTGAACGATCCCTTTAAATTACAATCATGTCTGATAACTTGAGAAAGTCAGGCCTCCAGAATAGTTTAGCTATATAAATAATAATATACATGTAAATCAAGATATCTGTCTGACAGCTCCGACCACACAACTACCCAGCAACATCAGTCCAGGCCACCCAGTTCAGGGGACCCATCAATCAGACTAACGGTACAACTGAAAACAGGTGCGTCTGTCCTCTGAGGCTAAACACAGTGCCTGCTCTTCTCCCTTCTTGTTTTAGGATCAAGTGTTCTTACAAACAAAATGTGTGGGGACAGATAGGCATGCACCTATAAAATAAAAAGGGGTAACAAAATAAAACAGAGAACATTTCCATCATGATATGAAGAATGTTTTTCAATGGTGTCCAAAACACTGGATCCCACTAACTTTCATTGTACGGATGGAGAGAAAAGAAATTAAGACATTTTTCAAAATACAATCTTTTGTGTTCCACAGAAAAATAAAAGTCATACTGGTTTTCATAGCATAAACCGTTTTGACTGTGCTCATGTCAGGAGATTTGCTCAACACAAGCCTTTCATGCAGCCGCATCCTCCAAAAGGTCATTTTAAGAACCACTTAGCAACACCGAGTAAATTTGAATATCGGCACACCCACAGAGAGGTGACTATCAAAGTAACCGCAGAAACACAGGAAACACTGGAGGCAGTTTGGTTCTTTCTCGAGACAAACACGCTCCTTGTACACCCCTCCCTTTGCTCCACACGCGCGCTCTCCCAAACCAGCACAGCACCCCTGGCATTCCAGGACGTTCCTAGAAGGGGCTGTAGTTCTAAACACATGTTGCTTAGTGCCTGGGCTTTGTCTTCTCACAGCAAACACAGTCTCTTTCACGGCTCCGTGTGCTGCATTCCAGGAAATTGGCACAGCGGCCCTGCATTCATAATTGCAGCACTCTATAATACATTGGCATATTCATTCAAACATACAGGTCTCTCTAGATGTCTCTCTGCAGTTTTTTTCCAACCACATCTTCCTCTTTTAAAAAGAAAACCCTCACAGGAAAACTGCAAGATTTGGATAGAGCCATAGTGTGTACCAAGAAGGCTCCATATAGGCTGCTGTGATTTAATCTAATCTACTGAAAAGTAGTAAGTTTTACATGCACAAAAGTGAGAAATGTAGCTTAAGTGTATTTGGGTATAAATGGGAATGTTGCAACTGAATTATTGGTAATTTGGCTGTTTTTGCAACTACAAGTCTGCTTGAAAAAGTGAATCCACACAGATGCATTATACTTTCAGCTCTACAACAAACAGCCTACATTGCAACTGCACCAGTGCAGATTAAAACAAGGCGGCGCATTACATAAAGTAAGTTTACTTTTTCAGTTATTATCAAGTTACAGTAGGTTTTGTGCATTGTCCATGCACAGACTTCACCTCATCTGTATAATCAAATATTTGAGGTAAGAAATGCATGTGCAATGTAAAATCCCATTATCTGTACTCACATGCACAAAATCACATGCACTGTTAGTTTGACTTCACATGTGACTACCCTTGTGAAAAAGATGTGTTCTTAATTGTATTGTATGTGCACTTATTTGTGCACTTCAAATCTGCAAGTATAGTTAAAAATTTGTACTTGCAGAGAATCTACTATTAATGAAATAAAGGCAACTTAAGTGTAATTAAAGAGAGTTCACTTTCATGACTGTTTCTTAACTTCTAAAAGTGCAGTTTGCAAATTAAACTTTAATATATTTTAGCTTTATTGCAATTAACATGCAATTAAGAATCTAAAAACAGTAGTAGTGCATTCTTTTAAAGCATATTATTTATTTAATACATACTCTTTTTAAAAGTATGCTAAAGTATACTTTTTCACAAGGGGTTGTGTGCTCACAGATGTGCATTTATCAACATTTTACAACACATTTACTCTACAAAAAGTGGGTTCAAAAATTAGAGAGGTTTAGACAGTATCACAAGGCACCACTGAGTGTGCTGAACTCCCTCTGGATCTTTATTTCCTCTTCAGATTCAGTGAGGATTATTAACCTTTATCCATGACTTACACACTCCTCATTCTCTCTCTCTGAGCTGGATCCAGGCTCACGTGCAATCACACCCTGTGGTCTGCAGCGCCAAGGAGAGTCTCCAAAACAGGCGTCTCTTTCTCCACTCTGTGGCATTCTGAACCAATGAGGAGGAGGAAGGGGGCACTGGAAAACTGCACCCCACCCTTATTTTAAGCCACTTTGAGCAGTTACATATTCAACAATAATTACAATTTACCCAAAATATACAGAGAATAGACAAGGCTTTATTTGTTGACATAAACTAACTTTAATAAACGCTGCATACCATGTTGTTCATTGTTCATGATACCTAATGCTTTAGCAAACTGAACTTAATGTGCTACCAGTAAATGCAACTAACAGACCATACAACAAAATCAAGCATGCTTCCCATGTTTTTTTTTCTCCTTACGACCCCTTTGGTATGTCTCTGAAGCATCTAAAAATCAAAAGACACTTGTAAATCCAGGATGCAGCATGTAAACAGTAGTCAAGTGAGAATGTGAAGTATGCATCATTTTGTTTGGACACAGTCTGCTCTGATACGTGTGGCTTTGCAGGTGGTAGTTCCCGCCAGCTTTCCAATCAAGCGCCAGTATTAAATCAAAAAAATCCCCTGCCTCTAACGGACACCTCGTGGCAACGTGCCGGCTCACTTAGTAATCTCACCAGGCTCCAGATGCCTCCCTACATTCCCGCTCTTTGAGCTCTCGGCGGGAATACCGTATATTACTGTTCTAAACAAGGAGCACGAGGCAGAAAAAAAAGAGGGGGGGGGGGGGGCGGGAGAGGAAGGAAAA
>NW_015549620.1:673587-682858 GCF_001515605.1 Sinocyclocheilus anshuiensis | reverse complement strand
AAAAAAAAAAGGGGGGGGGGGGGGTGGCGAGAGAGGAAGGAAAACAGAAAGAGCTCTGGCCGTCAAGAAGACCTGATCAACGGCCCATCGAGCCTGGCCAGGAAAGATCATCTCATAAAATGACTTCCAATGAAACTGAAGTCTAGTGATTATTTAGGCCATTGGAATTTGTGCCTGCTCATTATAGAAGCTTGTGAAAATAATAGCTGCTTAATAGCTGCTTCATTATTCCTAATAGTTGTTTATACTGTACTTAGACAGTTTAAGTTGTTATAACAATGCTTAAAATAGCTTGATACAAAAAATGCAATCACATTCATGAGTAGCAGTAAACACTATGGCCATTCCGGAGTTTAAAAATTTGGGGTCGGTATAATGTTTTTGAATGAAGTTTCGTATGCTCACCAAGATTGCATTTACAGTAAAATCAGTAAGATTGTGAAATATTACTACAATTTAAAATAGCTGTGTTCTACTTTAAAATGTAATTTATTGTTGTGCTGGCAGAATTTAGAATTTTCAGCAGCTGTTACTCCAGTCTTCAGTGTCACACGATCCTTCAGAAATCAGTTTAATATGATGATTTTGTGCCCAAGAAACATTTATTATTATTATCATGTTGAAAACTGTTGTGCAGCTTAATATTTTTGGGGAAACTGTGATACATTTTTACCTGATTCGCTGATGAATAGAAAGTTAAAAAAATAATTTATTTGAAATAGAAAATCTTTTGTACCATTATTAATATCCTTACTATCACTATTGATTAGTTTAATGCATCCTTGGTGAACACAAGTATTAATTAAAATAAAATCTTGCTAACCTCAAAACTGACCACTGAAACAGGAAGTTTGTGCAGAACTGGTCAAAGACTTGTCATTTGCCATTAATTAAAAAAAAAAAAAAAATTCCAATAAGCTGCAGTTACATCAGCCCTTAACCATAATTTACTACCAGCCAGGGATGCAGCATTTGACTGGACAAGAATCTGTGTAGTACAGGATGAGTCATCCATTTTTGGGCAGTTTTACTAGAAGAAAAATACTTCTTTTAGAATATAATAATAAGAATAAAATATTTTAGAAGCGAATATATGCTAAAAGTAAATTCTGTTAACATTCAGGAGTACGCTAGTGTCCTAAAAGCCAGCTAACCACCAATCAGTCAAAGTAGAAAGTAAATCGATTTGTAAATAGATACGTAAGAAAAAGCAGCAACGTCAAAACACTGCTCTTTTTGTCTTAGCATTGCATCCATTTTGACGCAGCAACATTGGCACAACCAGTAGCGTGAGTTTAAGGCATGACTGTCTTGTTTTTTAATCCAACTGCAGACAGAGAGTATGCAAAACATTCATTATTTTTCTAATTCATGGTAATTCATGAGTTCATTATAAGATCACAGTTGCAATGCTGCACCACTGTGACTCCAAATGATCAACATGACTACATACCCCACCCTTCCCTGTTCCTGACAGGCTCAGTCAGCTGCTGCAAATCTTCTTACAAGAATCAGAAACTGAAAACACATACAAGCTTGATCAGCTGCACACCGAAATGCCAGAAGTGTTTTGCTCGGCTTACAGTACAGGACTTTCCAGCATAGCAGCACACTCGGAGGGGAGGGAAATGAGGGGCAAGGAAGCAAAACAAAAGGAAATTAATGGGATTTCTCATCTCCCAGCTGAGATCATGTGACGTGAGTGTTTGCTCACGTCAGCATGCATGTGCTCAGAGGGGTCACAGAACGTTCGTGTGCTTGTGTCCGTGTGTGAGGGTGTGACCGGTGGGGGAAACAAACGGATGTGTAGAGAGACACTGAGACAGACAGACTCGTGACCAGGCAGACAGAAAAATAGACAGAGGGACAAATGACTGAACTGTTTGGACTGGCTTATACAACGTGTTCCCTGCAGAACCATTACTGATAGAGTTCTGGCAGACATATGTGGCATGCAAAACAAAAACCTGATTGTTTATAATAATGAGCAATATGGGACTGTTCAAAGTGGCCTTTTCTATACAAAAAGGTCCCTAGCAACAATATGGTGAGCTTACAGTTTAATTATAATGATGGTGATGATGATGTTGAACTCTTGAGGTAGGGACCGGCGCAACGTCGCCAACACCCCATCGAAACATTTGATCAGACAGGTGGATCTGGCATTGCCGGTGTGTGCATCACTCTGTGGTACCTACACCACCCTGTAAAAACTTGTTCAACAAAAAGGTTGACAAAAGAGGGATTTGAGAAGATCTGAATAGCTCAAGTCAATCCACTTTATGATAATGCCTTTAAATGATCATCAAGTGAAAAATGATGCCAAGGAATTCATTAAGCAAGTGTTTAACCGCCGGAGGAATTGTAGGAATGCTGTCCTATGCAATTTATGCTGAATGTAACATGAAGCTATTGTGACCACAAATCCTGGTTTCACAACACATGTAAGCCATACATACTCTTAATGGGATATACTAATGCACCATGCAATAGTGAACACACTATAAAACAGGGTACTTCAACCTTTTTAGGACTCCTTGGTGTACAGACAGCAAAAAAACTGACTGCAGCATTTTAAGCCTGTTCTACTGTATAATGATGTGCTTATGTGACCACTTTAATGGGTTTTGCATATGATACTTACATTGCAAAGCCATTAAAATAGTAATTTGTATCTGAATTGAAGTGTCATCTGAACTGATGTACAAAGTCATATACTTTACTTTACAATTTAATTTTACATTAAAAATTTTGGGATTGGTCTTTTATGCTCACCAACTAAGCATTTGTTTGATGCAAAATACAGTAAGAAGCATTATTAATATTGTGAAATATTATTATTACAATTTTAAAAAGGTTTTCTAATTTACTGCATTTTAAAATGTAATTTATTCTTGTGATGGCAAAGCTGAATTTTCAGCAGCCAATACTCCAGTCTTCAATGTCACATGATCCTTCAGAAATCATTCTAGTATTCTGATTTGGTGCTCTTAATAATCTTCTTATTATGATGATGATGATGATGATGAATTGTGGTATTTTTTCAGGATTCTTTGATATAATAGAAATTTCGGAAGAATGTTTGAAGCTAAATTCTTTTATAGCATTACACATTTCCTTGCTGTCACTTTTAATCAATTTAATCTGTCCTTGCTGAAAAGATCAATTTAATTTAATTTCTTAAAAATAATCTTGCTGACCCCAAACATTTTGAACAACAGTATACATTTAATGTATTTCGATGCATTTACTAAAAAAATCAAATATGGAAAGGACCATGAAATATCACAACTTTAACTTCTTAGCTTAAAATTTAGTTTAGTTCAACATAATACTGTAATTTTAATTAATGGATTTTTAATTTAATGGATTGTTCAGAACTTTCACATTCTCTCAGATCAGCTGAAATTCAGTGGAAATAAACAGAACTAAAAGAGCAAGACTCTTTTCATATGAATATGAAAATATGAAAAACCAACCAATCAACACATGCATTGTACTGATTTTTTTTTTATACTTACAATCTGCAATGGAACTTGTATGCAAAGACATGCAAACCAACAACCACTGTGACACTTTACAGTAAAAGGTTTCCTCTATCAGCAACAGATACTGAAAATAGGGGAAAGCTTAAATATGCACAACACCCCTGTCGCCAGACAATGCCAGAAAATAAAAAGAAACGTGTTTCCCTACTGCCTTGGGAGGAGGCACCAATTTTGCAGACTCTGCAAAGAGGCTGGGGTGAGGTTAAAAACGTGGGCAGGAGGAAAAATGAATGATAACCATGCACCTACAAAGCCTGGAATGAAGGTGACAGGAGGATGAGGTCAGAAAGTGTATCAAGTCAAAACACAAAGAGCATGTGTGGGAGAGCCTTACCCTCTCCGGATCTACTTCATAGGTGATTTTTTTTTTTTAGTCATGGATGGAAAGAAACTGAAGCATAAACAGTTTTTCTGCAATGACGAAACATTTAGGTTGCCCGAAAACCGGATCTAGAAATATGTGAGAAGCTCTACGTGACTCAGGAAGGTGCAGGAGCTGATAAACATCAGCAGTGGAACAAAAAAACAAACAAACTGCTGCGTCTTGCCCTCTTCCTATTCTGAGAATTGAGTATTTACAGGATGGCACAAATCATTACAGACTTTTCATGATTCACTGACCTCCAAGAGTATGTAAGCTGGTCAGATCCTTTGTGATTGAGAGTGTCTAGAAGTGGGAGATTTGGCTCACTCAATGGTCACCCATGCAAACATGAAGTTCCAGCATAATGTGCGTGCACATTGCAACAAACAAGGCCTTTGAGGTGAGAATCAGAGCCAGGTGTTTAGTAATTAACCATTGTGATCAGGCAGTAAACAAGCATACAGGGCAGAACAGAAAAAAGTGACTAACCGGCCTCTTTCACAACAACCGACTTCCTCCCCCGGGCCTCTTCCTTATAAGGGCAAAGGAAGCTGAACAGACGGAAGTAAGGAACTCCTAAGGGGTGTGATGCAGCTTCCAGTAAGTATGAGTGACACTTATCTGGAGGATGCGTCCATTACCCAATATAGCATTCGGTCACAGCACTGTCCACTACTAACTTAAAGTCATTATGAAATCAAAATGGACAATTTTAGTATTTTATGAAATACTGTAGTGCTTTTTATTAATAATTTAATCATGCACATAAATATTTTTCTAAAATTAAAATTCTCTTCTCTGATGACGTGTGCACCGGCACGAGGACGGGACAATTGTCTTTCACATTAGATCGCAGCAATAGCAAACAACAACAATCCAATGATCTAATCAATTCCCAATGGATAAAATAAAGTCCTGCCCAACAACAGAAGCAAGAGACATTGTTCCTGTCATATATACGTCACAATAAGGGAGGAAAGATGACCTCAGTTTCTGTTTTAACAACGACTTCAAGGAATGACAATCAATCCATCAGTCAAACATACATGGGAAACAGATTTTGCATTAGTCTTGTTATTATAGTCAATAACTGATAAATGGCAGACATTATACTATTTGTCTAAATAACACCAAAATATCAAAAACTAGACTAGATGATACTTTTAAATGCTACAAAATGAATTTAGGCATCACAACATTATAATGTAAAGTATGGGATATTATAGGATATTCATTTTGTTATTAAATTATACAGTATATATTTTTTAAAGATTAAATTTAAGTAAGCGTTAGATGACAGCAAAGGTATTCAATGTTGTTAACTACATAAAAAAATTGTTTTTAGTCATTGAAATAAAGGTAAATAAATTAAATATTAGAAGAAAACTAATGAGAAACTAAACAAAAATGAGAAATATTGCCAATTGCCAACTAACTGAAATAAAAAGTACTAAAATTACTATAACTAAAAATAAAAATTAACTAAAGCTTTATAGAAACAAACTGAAACTGAAAATATAAAATTACAAGCTCATATAAAATGTTAATAAATAATATAATAGCATATAAATAATATTAAAATAACCCTGGGGGTAAGAAGCATGCACAGTTAAATATAAAATACTGAGAAATATATTTCCAATATCTACTGATAAAACAAATCACTAATACTGGCCAATAACCAATATGGCACAGACATATTGTGCATAGCATACCTAAGATAAAGTGTTGCAGAACACCTGCAAAAGGCTTAGTATAATTTAGAATGACTATGCAAACTGTCCAAGGCTACAAGAAAGGCCAGTGTGATCTTTGACCCAGAGTCTTGCATTCTTACTGGAAAACCCTTCCTCTTTCTCTTTGAATCTGATATTATAGCTGCAGGAAGTGACACCGTGCTGTTGTGCAGCGCTACAGAGCTTGTCTATCTCTCCAAACAGCCCACTAGATGACCTCTGTGTAACCTCTGTGACATCTGACAAGTGCCAAAGTTCTACTGTACTGACACCCTCCTCCGCTGACCGCTATGCTGCTTTACTTGAATCTACATCCCATGACGCAAATTACACGCATCTCCTCCAAGCTCTATATACACAAACAAGAGACACATGCGCATGGTTCAACAGGCAGTTCACTTAATGTTCTCCATTCCTTCTTGAAATATAAATACAGACTTCTTCAATGACTACGACATGGTCATGAGAGAACAACCTAATAAACTTTATTGCATTTTGAGCCACTCGTTACAATGAAAAGCTGCAAATAATCCACTGATGGAAGGCATTCTCTTAATGCAAACATGCACTGGTGATTTAAGCACCTACGATTATTATGTAAACTATGTGAAAATTACATAATTTAGAAATAGTCAAGGTCAATCCAATCGCAGTAGAGTCCACAAACCACGAGTGAACAGAACAAATGGAGAATCTTCAAATGCATTTTTACATATTTTTATATATGAAGAGTTCATTTGCAAAAACCGATAAAAGCCACTTTAAAAAAAAATGAGCTGATTGCCGTGCATTATTCTCCACATATAGCGTGATCTGAACTCTTAACACGTTTCGTCAAAAAAGCCGGTTTTGTCCACTTTCAAGGCATCGCGAGTTCACGTTTTACTGCAGAAGCCGACAAGCGCCCTTGTTGTTTTTGAACAGAAGCCGATAAATCCATTTTAGCGAATCAGAGCGCTGTATTCAGGTCAGGTGACAAGGCTACTTTCACTTTGAAAAGACGTGCTAGCTGAGAGGAGGATTTCGTCAAAGCTGACTAAAAGTGATCGAGGATGGATCATTTCGATGAACTTGATGAACCTGTGATATCTTCTTCAGGGCAAAAAAGGAAAATAAAAGCTGAAACGTTTTCACGGAACCTTGCAAAAGCAGCGCGTTACAATGGTGAGGGAAAAACTCTGTGTATTGCGTGTAATCACATCCATACAGTTTATGATCACAACAACAACAACGTTTGTCAGGTATATACATTGTCATCTGAGGAGATTACAAAGATTTAACGAGTGTTTTTTTAAACTCTAAAACATGAAATGTGGAGTTATCTGCTTTTGCCAAAAAACGACTGTTGGAGTTATCTGCTTTTGCTACAAAACTAACTTTTTAATATGTAAAAAAAACATACTTTCAATTAACTTTAATTTAGTAAATTACCTGTATTTAAGTTATTATTACTTAATCAAAACAACCCAATTGCAGTTTGATTGATATTACTTGGAATGCGAAAAAAAAACGTGATTTCTGAAAAAGTTATTGGTTTTTGCAAATGACCTCTTCATATAGAAATATAAAAAAACGAATAAAAATGACAAGCCCATAGCAAAATAATTAAAACGTGAACTGACATTAAAACGAAAACATAAAAATGAAAGCTAATTAAAAATATTAATATAATAGTAGTATATACCATATTTTCCAGCAAATACGTTGCACTGGGTCAAAACAGCATTGTTGAGAGAGAAAAAAACACATATTTGGGATGTAGTTGTTATAATATCTGTCTTGTGCTTCTCTGTTGTTGTTTTTTTCTCTGTTTCTCTGTTCAAGGACCTTTATGTTGAAGTGTTTCCTGTGTTTAGTTCATGTCCCCATTGTTCCTTTGCCTACCTTGTTTGTTTCCATAGCTACCCCTATTAGTTGTCATGGCAATTCATTAGCTCCACCCCCTTGCTAACCTGTGTATACATACCCCTGTGTTTGCCTTGTTCATTGTCAGGCGTTGTTCTGTTTAAGCCTGTGTTCTTGTGTTTCCCTGTAGATGCTCATGTCTGGTTTGCCTGGTTTTGCACCTGCTCTTTGTTTCTTGTTTTACTCCATCATCTGCACCTGGATCCGCCTCATCTCGCCTTCATCATTTGACCCATCATTACAGTAGCCTAACATTTGACTTGAATATGGTAAATAATGCTAAACTAACACTGATGTGCACAGATTGCACTTAACATTCAAACTTTTTTTTTTAAATCATGAAAATATTCACACACCGAATGCCAAAATTAATAAAGAATCAACATAAAGAATATTTTCACATGACATTTGTTTAATGGTCTATTTTAAATGTTATGGCTCCTGTTAAACAAATCACAAAGAAAATAGCAATACAAGCTTATTTATATAATTGTGGTCATTTATGTAGAGTTTTTTTTTTTATCCAGTTAGCGGAGTTCATTGTTTTTGTAAACCATCAATCTCATGCATGTACACAGACCAACAAACAGCCCATTCAAGGGTAACTGATTAATTTATCTGTCATGTAGTCGAGTATAATTCACACAATGATTAAAATGCCTCCCCTTAGGTACAAGTCATTATTGAACAAGAGAGACGTTTCCAAACTGAAGCACATGGAATCAATTGCACATGACTTGTAATGGAGACAAATCTTGATAATTACTATGGCAGGAATGGAGGCAGCTTTATTAAAGTGACAATTCACTAATGTCACATAGGGTTGTGACGGTGAGGAAATTTTCCCACCGGTTAATCGACGTGTGACAACACCGGTAATACCGGTATCACCGCGGGGGCGGGGCATTCCCTCTTTTCCTCGCTTTCCTTCGCTTTTAAATAGCTTGTAAAAGCGGCGTGCGCATTTTACTTTCACTTTGAAATAGCGGCAATTCGGCGTAAAGCAATTGTTCGTTTTTAGTTCGTTTGAATTTTCCCTCTTTTCCTCGCTTTCCATCGCTTTTAAATAGGTTAAAAGCGCCGTGCTCATTTTACTTTCACTTTTGAATTAGCGGCAGTTCGCCGTCAATTGCTTGAATGCAACAACAAAATACGTAACCGGTGTTGCGGCTTAACACCGGTATCACCGTCAACACCGTCTATCGCGGCAAGCCTAATGTCACACAGTTTTATAAATGGTGACCAAGGGGGAGAGAGAATGAGACGGAATGTTTAGAGTCGGTCTGCAGTCGCTCTCGGTGTCTGCCGCCACCTAAAACAGCAGGGCATTAGAGAGATATATGGCAGGGCATTTCACACCTCTGTTGTGAAACTGCGTAAAGCAGGCAGTTCACATGCATGGCAGAGGATTACTGACCTAGTCCCCACTGGACTCCTGCTGAGAAGGGCTGCTGCAGATATCAGCTGCACAGGTGTCAAACCTCACTCCTGCTTTCCCAAACAAGCCACCCTCAGTGAAAAGAGTGTAACTGACTTCTGTACCACAACAGAGCTACCAGGTCTGTTTACATGCAAAGGACTACATGGAAAGGCTGCTAGGATGATCCAATTAGATATGTTATTGGGACAGGTGACTGAGTGCGAAGTGTTTTTGTTGTTGTTGCAGTGAAATGGAGGCAGTCAGGAAAACTGTTCCTGTAAATGGTAAAAAAAAAATA
>NW_015549620.1:664636-673346 GCF_001515605.1 Sinocyclocheilus anshuiensis | reverse complement strand
CCCCTCTGTTGTGAAACTGCGTAAAGCAGGCAGTTCACATGCATGGCAGAGGATTACTGACCTAGTCCCCACTGGACTCCTGCTGAGAAGGGCTGCTGCAGATATCAGCTGCACACGTGTCAAACCTCACTCCTGCTTTCCCAAACAAGCCACCCTCAGTGAAAAGAGTGTAACTGACTTCTGTACCACAACAGAGCTACCAGGTCTGTTTACATGCAAAGGACTACATGGAAAGGCTGCTAGGATGATCCAATTAGATATGTTATTGGGACAGGTGACTGAGTGCGAAGTGTTTTTGTTGTTGTTGCAGTGAAATGGAGGCAGTCAGGAAAACTGTTCCTGTAAATGGTAAAAAAAATATATATATATATATATATATATACTTCTTGCATACAACATATTTCCTTGATCTGAAGAAAGTAAACAAATGAGAGTCTTTGAGCTTCTTCCTCTATTGCAGGACTACCTGTACAGACCTGGTCAGGTGCCAAGAATGCTGTTGTTTTTTAAATGCATCATACGGACAATTGGTCGGTACGATGCATTTAAAAAACAACAGCATTCTTAAATTACACGTCCTTTTTCCAGCATGGTTATATTTTGCAGTGATCAAACTAAAGCTGCACAATTAACTACAAAAATGATCATGATAATTTGATAGTCTTGATTAAAAGATAAAATAGCAATGAAATAATTTAGGAATCAAATTTTAGCTTGTTTTGAATGTGTATAGCCATCAAAAAGAATTTGTGTTGTTTTAATTTAAACAGAAATGCTTGAAAAATAAATCATGCAGCCTTAGATTAAACCGAAACCCATGAAAACTGTTTTTTTCAGAGCAGTTATGTATGACTGCTAAACCTTTGGCCTTGGTTTGCAGCACAGGACTCAGTGTTCGGAAGCCACACCTCTTCTCTTAAATCTTCCCCATGGTGAGGACGTTTACAAAGCGTGGAAAGGCCCTAAAAATAGGTCAGTGCTCCGGGAGCTTAACCTACTTGCTTAAGTATGAGAGGAAAACTGTATTTATCACCAACACCAGCAGACAGCCTAGTCCACACCAAGACTATTATCTGAATATCTGCCAAGCCTTTAAGGGTATTGAAAAGAAAAGCAGTACAATTAGTAATTTCATATAAGAGAGCCAGATATTAGTTTGTTGTTTCAAGTGTTTAGCTGTAGGACTGAAAAATGTTTTGATGTGTTGGTGGCAAAACAGCCAGGTGTCAGCTGCAGCACCCTGTTCCCATGATTGCGCTCTGGGTGTTGAGCAGCCAGGATCCCCCGTCTAGCTATGGGAAGGGTCAACTTGTTTCAGACTTGGGTCAAAGTTGAATCTTGGGTGCCAGTGGTCACGGGTTAGCCAATATCGCCTACTGCATGACTAGCCTCGACACAGCACATCTGTGTCATTTTTTTAAACGCCTCAAATGTGAGAAATAATGCTTGAATGTTATACACTATACTTTCTACAGTAAATTTTTAACATGCATTATTATTTTATGTAATACAGTAAATGTAATATTAATTAATGTTATATTTATACACACATCTTATAATATATACACTTAAACTTATTAATATATACAATAAAAGACTATTTATTTATTTCTTTACTTTTCTTTTTTTTATCAATTTTGTCTCCAAATGTCAAATCAACACAGCCTGATCCAATAATGAGGAAGAAAACAAACAAATAAATAAATAACAGTCGATATCACTTTCAGTTAATTTGCCACACTAGCAATAGAAGTTTGAGTCGAGTATATGGCACTGTGGGATACAGCATTCCACACTGTGTGCTCGGGTTGTATACTGCATATTTTGTCATCCAGCCATTCTATGCATACAGAAACTTTGCATACCGTGCACAGTGTATATACTGCAGAACAAGTTATATACTGTAGTAGTAGTAAGCAATTCCAAACATGCTCTATGCTTGTAACATGCTGCCACAATGCAAAACAGCTCAGAATTCACATGAACTGTGAAACGCTAACAAACAGCCTGTGTTCCTATATTTGGCTATCAGCTGACTTACACCTTATACAGCTAGTTTACTCGGAAAGGTGAGAGATAGCAGCATGAATGCTCATGAACTTTGAGTTTGTTGATGTTGTTTAGAAAGCAGAACAGACAGTAGCTTACTGCTAGTACACCATACAAGATGCTCAGAACGATTATGTTATCAAATCAGCCAGAACATGGAAAGAATAACAGAATAAAGACTTTGTTATGTTCCAGATGTAATCATTAACTTCGAACATATTATACACTTCCAGAACAATTCCTTTCACTGTGCAACTCGAATAAAACAAAATTTTAAAAACTGGCTAAGCTTTAGTTTTCCAAGGAGGAATCATTCAAATTCCAGTAAAAGGAACTTTACAAATAAGAACGGCATTCCTGCAGCGCTTCAGTAGTTCACAGGAACTTACAGCCATTCAAACCATTCAAAACATGCACCTACCCTCTAACCATCAGTCTAGCACAGACATGGATGAAAACTTTCATGCAAATACATTTGGCAATGCAAACAGAGCCCAGGGTAAGTCATAAGGGAAATGTTTAATTATGTTCCCAAAATATTTGCTGTAACATTTTATCAGAATACGAGCATATTGCTTCCTATGCATTGTGTGTGTGTGTGTGTGTGTGTGTGTGTGTGTGTGTGTGTGTGTGTGTGTGTGTGTGTGTGTGTGTGTGTGTGTGTGTGTGTGTGTGTGTGTGTGTGTGTGTGTGTGTGTGTGTGTGTGTGTGTGTGTGTGTGTGTGTGTGTGTGTGTGTGTGTGTGTGTGTGTGTGTGTGTGTGTGTGTGTGTGTGTGTGTGTGTGTGTGTGTGTGTGTGTGTGTGTGTGTGTGTGTGTGTGTGTGTGTGTGTGTGTGTGTGTGTGTGTGTGTGTGTGTGTGTGTGTGTGTGTGTGTGTGTGTGTGTGTGTGTGTGTGTGTGTGTGTGTGTGTGTGTGTGTGTGTGTGTGTGTGTGTGTGTGTGTGTGTGTGTGTGTGTGTGTGTGTGTGTGTGTGTGTGTGTGTGTGTGTGTGTGTGTGTGTGTGTGTGTGTGTGTGTGTGTGTGTGTGTGTGTGTGTGTGTGTGTGTGTGTGTGTGTGTGTGTGTGTGTTTTCCCCCACATTTTCCAACAATAAATGTTTTATAATAATAATAATTTCTATAATAATTATATATTTAATAATATAATAATTATAACATTTATTATTATCATCATTATTATATAATTTTATATTTTTATTTATTATTATTGTTTTACAAAATGTATTATTATTTTCTGAATATTGTTGGCTCTGTGACAAATTGCTTATGTTCCTCGCTTTAGGTAAATGCACAAAATGTAATGTAAATGCAAATGTAATAATATAATTGAAAGTGACACTATATTAATCTTAAGAAATCTCTGCGAATGTGCATATAGCCCACTAAAACAGCATTGAATAAAATACTATATAAGAGTGACAGAGGTGGTAGTGTGCAAGTAGTAAATGTGCAATTCACTGCACCCCCAACTGCGATGCATGAGCTAGAGTGGGCCGCACACACACACACCCCTCCGCACATGTAGGTGAGAGTGGGAGACCGATCTATATGCTGGGGAGTATATGAGCGTAAAACAGGGAGAGGAGGAAGGAGGGAGTGCATCAGCAACTGTTACTCACTGTCTCCCACGTGACATTCCTCTTTTAACGACAAAAACGAAAGCAAGCAAAGAGCCGCAGGAGGAATGTGGCCAACAGTCGAGCTGAATAGGGATTTCTGAATGCCAAGGAGATCGTGAAGAGGCAGTGGTGAAAATAACAACGGTCTTTTTTAATGCCACCTAGTCCAAATCACACACAGTCATTATTTTTGGATAAGCTGCTCTGTGTGCTTGCATCTCCAGCACTTGTCTTAGATGCAAGCATATTATATAGCACACTATAAAAGCTGCTACATAATCCTGTCATGTGGACCTTCAGTGAAGTGATATACGCTGTTACAAGTGCATTCCCAAGAGACCTACTGTCTCTGTGAGGAAGGGCAGATTGTTTATGCAACAACTACAGGCACCTGTCATGTAATGACAGGTTGTAATGATGTGAATGTCAGTTAGTCAAAATTTTCATCCACTCTGCTGCAAACTGGAAAAAAAGCTGCTGACTCATATTTTTAAAAGCTCACTACACAAATAGCATAGTCATCATGACTCGGGCAATTTTGAAGCTTCTATCTCGCCAAGCCTTTCATAACACCTTCAGCTCTTTCACAACACAGACAGAGCAAAGGACTTAAGTGTGGGGTATTGAACTAGAGACCACACATCCATCTGTTGAATAACAAACTTCTTTAGCCTGCCAAACATCACAAAATCTATCACATGTTCTGTAGCTATTTTCGGCACTGACTTTTATCACATTTTTAGCACTTAAAAAGCTAAAATTGAAATTTACTGCATTGATTATTTAAGAAAATGATGTCACATGTTAGCTATGTAGTATGTCACATATGGAATTATCCAACAGCTTATTGTTTAGTCTGAAAGTCAGTGCAAGACATGCGTGACTGTCTATCAGTCACTGCAGACTTCTAGTCAGCGTATGGCAAAAACAGAAATGACCACAGTCCCTACAGTATATTTCCTGTCTGCCTCAAAAAATCATCTCTAGATAAAACCAGACACTGTGTTTGTGTAAAATTCAGACTGAAGTATCGGAAGGTGTTTTCCCTGAAGCATGTTTTTCCAAACAGGACCCCATACTTTCCCCCCACAGTCTGTGAGTCAGTCAGCTGACGCAAGGCAGCAAGAATCTGGTCAGGGGTTTCGTCCTGTCTAGACTGAGCAGAATGTAACTAGAGATGGAATCGCAGTGGAAAACAAAAGCAGAGCCTCTGCAGTGAAGTTCTATACTGCTACTCTGTGGTGCAGAGTATGTATGGCACTCTTATATATGACTATTGTACTCTGTAGATGCATTTACATAATATTAAGATATTCAAAATAAATTATTAATTTATTCTTATTATCATTTAATTTATAATTTATAATTATTTCTTTCAGCATAACAATAAGTGAAAAGCTGAATTGAACATTTCAGTCGATCTTCAGGCCTTAGCATGCCCCATTTTCTTTCATTTCACTTTATATTTACATTTCTTTAAAAGTATTATTACTATTATTATTATTTTACAATAAAAAAAAAGTATGAAAAAAATTATTTCCAGGTTTAAATAAGAAGATTTTGAATCGCAGATTTTCAATGTGGTCTCAAACTCTTGGACTCCTTTTTATGAATATGGAAAACTATGTATATATTTTACATGCTGTGGTGTGACAACCTTTGCATTTTTAAAATTCCAAAAATAATAATTTTTATATTTTCCATTTAAGGTCCTTTTTTTTTTTACAATACAGGACTGCTTTAACCATCTTGAGGTTAATCCAAATCAAAAAGGGCATTTGAAACTGTCATGTGATGAAATTATATATATATATATACACACACACACACACACACACACACACACATATACATACACAGTGATACTTGAAAGTTTGCAGTCCTGAAAGTAGACAGAGAACCCAATCAAACAAATGAGACAAAAATATTTTCTTTGTCATTTATTTTTTCAAGAAAATGATCCAATATTACATATCTGTGAGTGGCAAAAGTATGTGAATCTCTAGGATTAGCTGTTAATTTGAAGGCGTAATTAGAGTGTTTTCAATCAGTGGGATGATTACCAGGTGTCATTGCCTGCCCTGTTTTATTTAGAGAACAGGGATCTATCAAAGTCTGATCATGTTTGTAGAAGTGAATCAAAGCATGAACAAAGGAGATCTCTGAGGGTCTCAGAAGAAGAGTTGCTGTTGCTGTTGCTCATCAGGCTAGAAAAGGTTACAAAACGTTACAAAGCCATCTCCAATGAGTTTGGACTCCACAAATCCACAGTCAGAGAGATTGTGTACAAATGGAGGAAATTCAAGACCACTGTTACCCTCCCCAGGAGGGCTCGACCAACAAAGATCACTCTAAAAACAAGACTTGTTGTAATAGTCCGCGAGGTTGCAAAGGAACCCAGGGTAACTTCTAAGCAAGTAAAGGCCTTTCTCACATTGGCTAATGTTAATGTTCATGAGTCCATCTTCCGGAGAACACTAAACAACCATGGTGTGCATGGCAGAGTTGCAAGGAGAAAGCCGCTGCTCTCCAAAAAAAAAAATTGCTGCTCGTCTGCAGTTTGCGAAAGCTCATGTGGACAAGCCAGAGGAATACTGGAGAAATGTTTTGTGAACAGATGAGACCAAAATAGAACTTTTTGGTTTAAATGCAAAGCGTTATGTTTGGAGAAAGGAAAACACTGCATTCCAGCATAAGTACCTTATCCCATCTCTTAAACATGGTGGTGGTAGTATCGTGGTTTGGGCCTGTTTTGCTGCATCTGGTCCAGGACGGCTTGCCATCATTGATGGAACAATGAATTCTGAATTATACCAGCAAATTCTAAAGGAAAATTTTAAGACATCTGTCCAAGAACTGAATCTCAAGAGAAAGTGGGTCATGCAGCAAGACAACAACCCCAAGCACACAAGTCGTTCTACCAAAGAATGGTTAAAGAAGAACAAAGTTAATGTTTTGGAATAGCCGAGTCAAAGGCCAGACTTAATCCAATTAAAATGTTGTGAAAGGACCTGAAGCAAGCAGGTCATAGGAAGAAACCCACCAACATCACAGAGTTGAAGTGGTTCTGTATTGAGGAATGGGCTAAAATTCGTACAAGCAGTTGTGCAGTACTGATCAGCAGTTACAAGAAACGTTTAGCTGCAGTTATCACAAAGGGGATCACAAAAGATACTGAAAGCAAAGATTCACATACTTTTGCCACTCACAGATGTGCAACACTGGATAATTTCTCTCAATAAATAAATGACAAAGTATATATTTGTCTCATTTGTTTGATTGGGTTCTCTTTGTCTACTCTCAAGACTTGTGAAAATCTGATGATGCTTATATTTATGCAGAAATATAGAAAATTCTAAAGGGTTCACAATCTTTCAAGCAGCACTATATATGTATGTATGTATGTATACTGTGTGTATATGTGTATATATGTATATAAATGTGTATAGAGGTAAACGTACCTATTAAGCTCATCAAAATCTACATTGAGACATTTTAGTGCACAAGATATTGGTTTCAGTACAAGATGTTATGTTACAATAAAATATTAATCTCTAACACAAAAATATTTAATTTTATTTTAAATGACAAAAGTATTTTGATTAAGATATACATCATTAAATGCAAAAAGTCTGGCTGTGCTTAATGGGTACATTTTTGTACCCTTTAAGCACACCCCTGTTCCCATTAAGCTCACATCATGTTTTATTAAAAATTCTTGTTCATTTTAAACAACCTTTTTAAAGAATAACTGAAAAATATTTTATTTGATGGTACAAAGTCAATCAATCAAAAAAAAAAAAAAAGTCTGTAGATTTGAGCACTGTCTTGAGAAGCTGTCGCTAGTTGCCAAAAGTCAGAGGCAGTCTGTAGATTTGAGCTGACAGATTTCATAGAAAATCATGTAGTGTATGATGGTCACAGACTCCAATTTTTTAGCTTCAGACTATGATTCCATCCAGTCGGAGGAGACCAAACAGGTTTGATATTTTCAGCAGATTTTAAAACACATTGTTTTCATTTGTCACGTGTCTCCTAGCAACAACGCGCACGTTTCTGTGAGTTTGTGGTGATCGGAAGGAATTTAAAGTCTGGTATTGTATGATCCTCAGTCGTTTAGTGTATGATGCCCAGTTTTCCTTTCTTTGTGACTATTTACAAAGTCTATAAGTGTATGATGCCTGGTGTTTTAAAGGGGTCATATGATTTAAATTTTTCCTTTCTCTTTGGAGTAATCCGTAATTATGTCCCCACTGGATGCAACAAATGCCTCGTTTATAATGGGTTTTAATGTTTTTGTCTCGTCGCTCCACCCGGGACACGGCATCACAGTATGGTAAGGGGCGTATCATTTCCATCACACGCTTGAGGTATTCGGCCAATCACAATGCACTGGAGAAAGGCGGGGCATAGAGGAGAAACAATAATGTACAGTATGTGGAAAATAATGTGTTTTTGAACCTTAAACCGCATAAACACATTTCATTACACCAAATACACAAAATAATGTTCTTTTTAGCAGCATCATATGACCTCTTTAAAAATCTGTTCAGATTTTAAAAGTCATGTAGTGTATTCCAGCCTTTAGTTGCTTTTTTCCTGGACAGATACGACTGGCTCCTTCTTTGTACGGATGACATGCCTCTTTCATCTTTGGGCATAAACTATAGTTATGTCTCGATTTTGTCATCTTAAAGCTGTGAAAATAAGTTACTAAAGATGAACTTAAAGTGACAACCATCAGTTTATATTCAAAGTCTGTTTATGAAGTATTTACATAGACGTTCAATGTGGAAGAGCTTAAAGAGAGCACACTGAGCTTAAGCAGCAATTTTTAATACATTTCATGTAATATTTATTAAAATGACAATATTTTGCAAAATATATAATCTAGGTCATGTATTAAGTTCATACATATTTTATTATGAACAACTATTATTAACAATATGTATGAAATTATACTTTTTCTTATTGATGTCACACTGAAGCTGTGTGATTTTCATAGTAGTGCACCCTTTAAGCTCACCTTACAATAATACGA
>NW_015549620.1:663189-664552 GCF_001515605.1 Sinocyclocheilus anshuiensis | reverse complement strand
TGTAAAACCACAGACCAGCAATAAACTGTCAATTTATAATATTATGGATGTAAAAGTACAAGCCAGTAATGTCTGTGAAGTTATATATTAGTGCAGCACACAATCTTATACAGCTAGTCAGCTAACTATGTTCTGTAGCATCTGCGCTGTGTTGCTAAAACTATCTTTTGGATCTAACTATAATTATATCCCACATCCAAGTTCCAGGTTATAATATACAAAAGTCTAAACATTAATCTCTTAATTTTTACAATAAGTAGTAAAACTTACCCAAAATATTCATATTTTTCTTTCTTGTTTTCTTATTTATCTCGTGCTTTCGACATAACAGAAGTTGTTTTCTTATTATCACAACTTTATTTTATTGTGATGTCGATATAACAAAAGTTTTCTCATTTTCACAAATTTATTTTAAAATTAAGTCGTGATAATAAGAAAATAACTTTTGGTATGTCGAAATCATGAGAAAATTAAGTCGTGATCACGAGAAACCAAGAAAGAAAAATAATCATAATCCACGGCCTCTTAGGACTTCCGTAACAAATAGAGATACTACAAATAAAAACTTTCAGTTCTACACACAAATAATGCATTTGAAGTATCATTAACCTCATACAAGCGAAACAGAATTGTCAAAATTACTTTTGCTTTGCTTTCCTTGTTTGATTTCTAGACAAATACGCAATTTAAAAGCATTTACACATCAACTGTCTATATATCAGCACTGAACCACAAGGAGGCCTCATCTATCTCTATTAACAAAACTGAACTGTGGACCTGGGTGGTTGCTATGGATACAGCTCATTGTAGACTGCAGAGAGTATATGCACGAAGCAGAGGAATATTGTTACTTTGACACCCCCATGTGGTCAAAAGTGGTTATGCTGCATCAGATAACCTGTAGGCCTCGATATAAAATTCCCTGCCAACCGAGTACAAACATAAACATCTGCATTCATATTCAGATCAGTATAACTTTTTATTTGGTAACTTTGTCTTACCTGGATGATGGAGAGGCTGGAGACTAAAGCTGGCTCAGGGACCTGCAGGCAACTCTGCTTGTCTAGAAAACACAAACACAAGGTACAAATGATTTATCGTAACAAGTAAACATTCAAGCAATGTGTTATTTACCTATTTGTGTGGTCCCTGCATAATTTTAATGCATAATAAAATTGTTTTATCTGTGAATAATAGTATTGCAATAACAGGTATATTTCAATTTAAAAGTGACTTAACCAACCAAAAAAAGTAAATATCAAAAAAAGTATGTCACAAACAAAACATTGTTTAATGATATGCTATAGAAATATAAATGAATATTAATATATTTTATTGACAACTAATATATATATATATATAT
>NW_015549620.1:652825-662690 GCF_001515605.1 Sinocyclocheilus anshuiensis | reverse complement strand
ATATATATATATATATATATATATATATATATATATATATATGAGAACCATATCATAAATAAATGAATAAATAAAAATAATAATTTTATTATTAATAATTATATTATAATATAATTATAATAAATTATAAATTATAATTAATTATATCATAAAAAATATAGGCTATAAACATTCAGTCAGTGATATATTAGAAAAAGTAAAAAAAATGTGATCACCAGGGGGCAGTGTTCTGATGCAAGGCCACTAACATAATTCATATAATACAGATTATGTCAGAATTAGCATTATTGCAATCTTAATCTACTTTTAGTAGCTATGCAGAATTAATCTGCCCCACCACCATCTGTGAGGTTTTGTTTTTATCCCTCTCTAATCATGACACGGAAATATGCTCAGACAGGTTTTAACCAAGCAAGTGTACACATACTGTAAATTCTACCCTATTTTCACTTGGGTTACTGACTGTGAATTGGTACTCCATACACTGAATCATAATTGTCAAAACCTTAAGTCTTGCTCTTTGCAACTAATAATACCATTTAATGTTTGAATATCATTGGCTTTTATTACAGCACTATAGCATAACGATTTTTAAAAAAATCCCATTTCACACTAAAAATATACTAGTCTAATAGACTTTTGTATTAATAGTGAAACATTTCACAATAAATCAATCCTATAAATATGCAATACTGCATTAAAAATAAAACAACCCAACATATTTATAGTCTAATCATAACTGGCAGCACTTTCTTCATACGGTTTCAAAGTTGTACACGAGATGGTGAAATAATGTGCATGAAGGAAGAAAATACGAGCTTGTTGTATACTCACCTCGTCTACAGTGATTGTGGAGGTAATTTAAAGGGCCAGGTTCGCGCAGATTGTTACCCCCCCTCCAAACAAACACCACCCCCTCCGTGCACCAGTGTCCACCCAGTCAGTCCCCCCACCACTGGTGACAGCGTCCTCGCACACAAACTTGCTTTTCTCTCCTGGGAAAAAGCTGAGTCGGTTCTGAGTCAAATAAGGCGGCTCTTCGTTAAAATCGAAAACCAATCAGTTTCGCCAGCTCTGCCCTCTCCACCCTCATCCGGAGCCAACGGGTTTGGTTGCGTCTGTCGGTGAACTGTTTCGCTGCTCTATGGGGTTTTTCGGGTTTTGAGCTGTCCGAGCGCTCATAAAAGCACACTTTACGCAGCGGTTTATCGACCCAGTCTTCATAAGCCAAAACATTTGGGCGCACCGAACCCGAGCCTGTCTTGCACCGCAGTGTGCAGTAACGCCTGCTGACCCAAGAGGGCGCTGATGCACAATGTCTGTTCATACCGTCCACACATCTGCAAGCCAGTGCTAAGGAAGAAGGACGACAACAGAAAAACTACATATATTTCATTAATCTTATTTTGTTAACGAAATTTTTGTTACGTGAAAGCAAATTTTTACCAATTTTGTATGCTCTGCTTGCTGACTTGCTGACAACGATTAATATATGCACGTTGTTTAATCATTTGATATTTGATTTATTTCGACTAGTTCTTTCCCTTTTTCCCGCTTTTCTTTACTTTCTTTCCAAGTGTTATTGTTAAAATGTATTCCTTTGAACTAACTACTATCTGTTTTTACTAGTAGTATTTTTTAATGTGCTATTAAATGCTAGCAATCCAATCCTTTTTAGTAACAATCTTAAGGTTATGTATTCCAGCTTTACAAGTACTTTTTATTAGATACTAGTAGCCTATCTATCCCAATTGTTGCTGGAATAAGTACTAGTAATTAGTAAATGTAGTAATCTTTGTTGTTACTTGTAAAGATTATCGAGGATTGTACTATTGAATTACTTACTAGAAATTATAAATTAAGTGCTAGTAACAACATAAAAATAGATCATTAAAAAATAAAAATGGTTTATTTTATACATATTATTATAATAATCCTTTACTATGCCACATATACTTTGTGGCATAGTAAAGGGATAGTTTACCCAAAAATGGAACTTCTGTCATCTTTTAATCACCCTCATGTCCTTCCAAACTGCAGAATATAAAAAAAATGTTAGGTTACACTTTATTTTAAGGTGTCCTTGTTACAGTGTAATTATACATTTAAGTACTGAGTAATTTTAATTAAATTAACATGTACTTACTATATGATTAGGGTTAGGATTAGGGTTTGGCTTAGGGTTACTTGCATGTAATTATGCATAATTAATTGTTATTATCATAGTAAGTACATGTAACATGTGTAACAAGGACACCTTAAAATAAAGTGTTACCAAAATATATTTTTGAAGAATGTTGGTAACCAAACAGTTCTGGGCTGCGTTTCCCAAAAGCATAGCCCTGGTTACCATTGATTTACGTTGTATAAAAGAGATTTGTTTTATGTTCCACAGAAGAAAGTCATACAGGTTTATAACAACATGAGGGTGAATAAATAATGACAAAATGTTCCTTTTGGGTGGACTTTTTAAAATGCTCCTCTCAATGTAGTTCCACTGTGCTATTCCATTTGTATTATTGTAGCGTACATGACTGCAAATACAGGCTTCAGTGGGATGTGTTCTGCTTCTGTAAGTAAGCCCTAGGTATGTGTTAGATGCTGTAGGTGGATCTGCACCTCCAGGCAAATTTGGCACATGGCACCAGATCAGAGTGAGCCAGGCTTAATCATAAAGCCCTGCGGTTCTCATCTGAAATAGGCATTTCAAAGCTTTGAAAATACAGTCAGGACTGTTTAAGACTGTTTAAGTATAGACTGTACCCTGTGGCAGTTAAAAAGACAGTTATTATTTAGTGAGGCAGCTAATAGCATAGTGGACTGTTAATCTAACATAATACCTTTTTAAGCACAGTATATTGAAAGAGTATCCAGTGGGAGTTTGATTTATATTCACTGTTCAAACAGACAAGCAGAAACTAGGTTTGAGTGTGTACCTGTTTACTAAGCCATCTGAAATTTAAAACTAAAAATAATTTAGGCCTTTTTAATTATGAAATATATAAAACTGGCCAATGTATTACCCTGAGTTTTGTGCTTGTAAATGTTAAAGATGTTTACCTTTATTGGTTTGCTTTGAGACACTCTTAAGGACTATGCGGACGATTTGTCTCGTCTTTCTGCCTCACTTCACAGCCTCCCTTAGGAGCCCCAGGATTCTCATTGTGTCTTTGGATTCGCAAAGGTCCCAAATGATTTGTGCTAACATTTGACTTGGCACAGCACAGTTGCTGTATTTTTACAGTGTGATGTATTTATAATAAATGGGGATGGAAAATACTTTTACTGCATTAGCTTTATGTCCTCTGGAACATGAAATTTTGCTGAAGGCAGTGTATTTTGTATATCATTTTCTCGTGCTTTGAAGTCACAGTTCTCTCTGCTCTCCTCTCTCTCTCACATAGCAGCGGTCCTTCTAACAGTCTGTGTGGAAACTGCAATACTGCTGAGAAAGGAATGAGGTGGTGCAGTTGTTGGGAAGCGGGGGGCAAAGAGAGAAAGAGAGAGAGAGAAAAGAGAATGAAGCAGTGGATCACAGGAGAGTTGATTCATGCCGGTTCCCCAGCAGCCATTTTTTGCTCTGTGCTGCTGATTTGATTCTCAAAACGTTATAGTGAAGCTCCTGATTCAACTTGCCATGTTTCAGCTCCTTCCTTGCCTACATGAGATACTAAGGCATTAGATAATTCAAATTTTAGGATTAGGAAAGAAAATTGCCAATTCAGTTTACATTTGTAGGGTTTCTTTGTACCAAAGAGTATACAAGACTGGGTTACAAGGGTTTGTAACCATACAGCCTACAGGACTGTAAATATTTGTTTCTTGTTTTTCCCCTTCACATTCTCCATTTGATTGTGATCCCATGACGTTAGTAAGGAAACCAACATATTATAAATGATTGTCAATTATATATTTGTAATTGTTACAATTAAAATATGTAATACTTCAAATAATAACACATATAAATAAATAATAAATATTGTTATATAATATAAAATATAATTCTAATTATATCTATCTATCTATCTATCTATAGTTCAGATGCAAAATCCTCTAAGTGCCATCTGATATTTTCTTCAAACATGAGCATTTTTCTCAGGCTCTCATGTGTAGGTTCAGTAATTTCACTGTAATGGCAATGAATAGGTATATATATACACACAGTGGGTATAGAAAAGAATCAACCCTCTTTAAAATAATCACATTTTGTTGCTTTGCAGCTTGAAGCCTTAGTAGAGACAAATCCCAACAGACTAAAGGCTGCATGTAATTAAAGAAAAAGGTGGTTCAGCAAAATACTGACACAAGGGGGTGATCCTTTTTCCAACTTGTGTCCAACAAAGTGATTCTGGTTTTTGATTTTTTTTTTTTTTTTTCTGACGTGTTGGTGTTATATCTTTCACTTGGATGTTATAAGTTGCACTGAGTAAATACAGCTGGATAAAACAAATAATGTGTCCGTCTTCTATTCACGCTGTGTGTGTGTGTGTGTGTGTGTGTGTGTGTGTGTGTGTGTGTGTGTGTGTGAAATATATAATTATAATTTCTAATCATTATATATACAGTATGTGTGTGCTGTTATTATTAATTATATGCATTGTTTTTCTCATATAATCATTATTTGTTTCTCATGTATTTCTCTTATATATCATTGTAAGCACTGGACATTTGGAACCCATATAAAATGAAAATTGTCAGTTGAGAAAAAAGAAAATCAGTCTATACATTTTGGATTCCTTAGCTTTACATTGACTATTCAGTCTGTTTTGTCCCATAAAACCCTTGCCTGTGTGAGGCAGTTTACTGAATGTGCTTTTATGCCTTACTGCTTTGTAAATTCCATCATTTGTGTATTGGAGCATCCACACCTGGGTCAGCTGAAAGTGTAGTGTTCCTCATGATGTTGCCATGGTTTAGTACATAGGACTACATTCAGCTGTTTTGAGAGGAGGGGAAAACAGATGCTTATTGAGTTTTTGCTTTAATTGTTTTTATTATGAAAATCAATTTGCAGATTTATTAGAGAATATTTGCAGGTATATATATCTATACATATATGTTAGTATATGTACGCCGTATTTTCCTTCATTTGGGATGCGTGAGCACAGCATACCATGTCTTAGGAAGACTATTGCTAAAGGACATATCATACATAGTAGTAGCTAATATCTATAATTAAAAAAACTTGCAAAATATTGTACAAAAAAAAAATGGAAAGGAGTTGAAAAGTCACTTCATAGTTTTGTTGCTTGCCCTCATGCTGGCTAAACATCACGTGGGACCATGCGTATTTTGAATTATGAAATGGAGGTCATCATTTACATATGTTTCATAGCACATTCCATTACCCTTAGGCATTTAAAGTGCTCACTGTGTAAACCAGATTTAAGATACCAACTGAAAAATGCATGAAGGTAATCCAGATGTACAAAAAAAGTCCCCTGGGATTCCAACCAAACACATGAACAGTGACTGAAGGAATTGTGTCCATGTCTGTTGGGATGACCTGTCGGTTCATCCGACGAGAGTCAGTGATGATTTCTTTACAGTGTCATATTCTTTACATACAATTTACAAATATTTACAATAAAATGTGCATGATAAAATGCATATGGGTTCAAAAAATACTTTAATACACAGAACTGGTGGGCATTGGCATTGCGGAGGCAAGTCCATGTTGTCAAGCCAACCAAAAGGATCACAGGTAGCTGACACTCTTCAGAGAGTGCAGACTTCCCATGCATGTAAAATGCAAGACGCTCTGCAGTTTTCCTCTCGTGCAGCTTGCAGTGCCTCTGATGGTATCAGCAGTGTGACTCATACGCCAGCTGAGTGGGTTTTATAGAGGTTGGACACATAGATTCAGGTATAATGGATCCGAATGCAGTCTAAACTTCACGATAGATGGATGAGGCGTTGTTCTGAATTTAGAAAATTACAAAGCCGTAAATCAGCAACACTGCAGAGTGATAAAAGAGGGTATTTTACATAAACCATGCAGAGCAGAACTACTGTCACCAGTAGAGAGGTGGTAAATTATAGCACCATTTTAGGGGGATGAATGTGTTGGTGGGGCATCCAGGGAACTAATATTAAAATATTAATCATACACATCAATCACAGGCAACAGGCTGAGTCATAATATTTACTGACAGTAAACTGGAAACTACATATGACTGATGTTATTGTTTTCTGCTGTATTGCAATGCTTGTCACAGTATATCATTAGTATATATTAGAGTTACTGTATACGGGGGTGGGATATAATACTCTATTACATATTTATAAACCTATTTTTCTACCTGCGCCGAAATGAAATGTATGGTTTTACTCAGGTGAAATGTTATCATTCATATTTGAATGTTCGATATACTTATTTTTAATAAGTTGCTTCTTATACTGGATTATTATAATAATATCTATAAAATAAACCATATGAATTCTGTCTTATCAGTAAAATTGCTATTTTGTATTAGTTTTCTGTTGTGTAAAGCTTTCTGTTGCTACTCATTTCTGATGTACCCTGTTCAAGAACTAGCTTTTTACATAGTAAAGTAAGCAAACCAGCACAACATGGATAAATAATGTTGTCTGCATCAACTCAGATCTGTAATGCACAACCTGAAAACATTAAAGGGGCTCTTTCTCACATCAGTGTACAAAGGCAATCAGCTGGTTAAATAAACATATAATGCTATACAATCAAGGCCCTTTGAAACAAGAGATTTCTTTTGTCAAAGGCTGATTTGCAGTGTGATTGCATTCTCTTACCAAAACTGAAACAGGTTTGTGGCTTTCCTAAGGGCCATTAAGAGCACAAAAACTGAATTTGTTTCAACCCAAAAATTTCTGTAATGTCTGATACTGTGATGCAAGTAAAAGTGGTAATTCTAGAAAAACATTTGAAATGTTTGAACATTAAATGTTTGGTTTCTTAATCATAAAAGATGTAATTCTTATAACTTCAGTTGGCCATATTATATCTATTCATCGATGTTCACATTAGTCTCTGATAATTAGGGTGAGAAGACTTTGGCTGTGTTAGGAAAGCCTCAATTTAGTTTTGCTGCCAAAATGCACCTCCTGCAAATGCATTCATTTCCTGATTGACTTTAAGAGGGCTAAATTTGTTATTGTCTCAGTTATACTTACTGAAAATATGAGCAGTTTATCTTGAAAAACATAAAAAAGAAGATGAAGATTCTGGCTCACTCCAAATTAGAAGTGTCTCAATTTTGAGCAGCTGAATACCAGAGATTATGATGATGATGAGTACTTGCTGTTTTACATAAGCATGTGTGCATCTGCATGAAATATGAGGAGTCTATATGCTTTCAGATTTTTGATCTGCCTTGATGTAACTGCAGGTAATCATTTAAAAAAGCATCATCATTTTCTATGGTATGTTCCTAATGTTTAACAAAACGATTGTTGTGAATATTGGTTGGCATTATTTAAGATAACTAAGGACATGCAAAAGTAATCATCAAAATGTTATGAGGATAACAAATAAAAGTGGATTTTACACAACCTGTAACAAAGTATTAAAGGGTGTTTTGACTATATTGCCATATAATCTCATACTGACACTACTTCCTCAACCTGACAGGAACGTTTGAATAAATATACAAAACAACATTTTAGTCGTCATTATGCAAAGTCTTATGTTTAGATAACATCTTATGGCCGATTTAAAACCTGACTCTGCTTTAGCTATGCAGGAGCAACTATTTAATAAAAATTCAAAAAGGGCTGTTTAGCAATCGATTGCTGTCTGATGCTCTGTAATAGAAACAGACAAGGCAATATGAACAGGCCAGTGCTTGTTAAGGCCAAAGACTGATGGAGAAGGATTAAATTTGAAATGTCAGAGTAAAATCCTTGTTATCGGAAATAAGCATGAAATGGCAAATAACACCATCTTCATTCATTTTTCTCTCCTCAGTTCCTTTCCTTTGTTATTTTATCACTATATATCTTCGCTTTACCTCACCATGTGCCAGTTCAGGCTCTAACAAGCACTCTACATGATGCTGCATTTCCCCTTCAGCTTGTCAGCCCTGCTTTGCTTCCCAGAACGCTTGCCATCGATGTTCAGACTCATGTTCCTCTTCTTCTCCAAATTGAGAAGCTCCTGGAAAAGCTCAGTGACATTGTGGTTAGTCTTAGCTGAGGTCTCCATGAAAGCACATTTCCAGATCTTGGACTGGGCCTCTCCATCTTCGGTCTTCACTTCCCGTTGAGTCTCATCGCTCTTGTTTCCCACGAGCATGATGGGGATGTTCTCTATGTTGCCTTTAATAGCGAGAATCTGCTGGTATATGGGCTTTAATTCTTCCAGGGATTGCTTACTAGTGATGGAGTAGACCAGGATGAATGCGTGACCCTTGGAGATGGACAGACGCTGCATGGCAGGAAACTGGTGGCTGCCAGTTGTGTCTGTGATCTGCAGGGTGCAGACGCTTTTATCGCAGCTGATCACCTGCCGGTACGTGTCCTCCACCGTCGGGATGTAGGTGTCCCGGAAAGTGCCTTTCACAAAGCGGAGCACCAGTGAGCTCTTCCCCACACCCCCTGCTCCAAACACCACCACGCGGTAGTCGTTGCTCTGCTCTGGCATCTTGGGCCTTCAATTGCGCCACTCGCTTTCTGGACCTAATAGAGGTAAAAGAAACATTTAGATGATTGTGTATTGTTTAGCAAATAACAGGATCTTTCAAACTTTTTGATTCCAAGTACCACCAAATATATCCCCCAAAAACTTTTGGTGTAGATTTAGTTTTCACTCAGAAATTTCTAGCAAACTTCACAAACAGTTACAAATTAATGGCAAGCAATTGAATGGAACTTGCAACTTTGAAGTAGAAAAATATAAAAATTCCAATCTTTGTTACAACTTCGCAAAATAATTTTTTACAGTGTATAAGGACCCACTTCCTAAAATCTAAAGACTATATATTTTCATGTACACATTTATATTAAGATGATTTCATTTGATTCATATTAATACAAAAGATATAATATAAATTTAACATATTTGACAAAAAACTTGTACTGTATTATATTGTCAAATCAAAATTTTTAAATAGTATCTGAACAAAATATTTAAAATTTTTATTCAAAATATACTTTATTTATTTAATAAAATATTTCTTCGGTAAAACTTTTTTTATTTTGCACTTGCTTTTTTTAAATAAATAGATCTTTAAAAATGTATTTAAAATATTCACAACCGTTTACCCCTTTAGCTAGTAACGGGTTTTCTTTTTTTCCACAAAACTACATGCATATTTGTTTTATTATTTCTTATTTTTAAATCACTAAAACTCTAAATAAAATAGAATAAAATACTGTAACTGTAATTAATCTCAGGATTTATGACCAATGTGTTAAAAAAATGAATAATCATATTTATTAATATTTTAAGTGAATATGTTAATTTTGAAAATTAAAGGGGTCATATGATGCTGCTAAAAAGAACATTATTTTGTGTATTTGGTGTAATGAAATGTGTTTATGCGGTTTAAGGTTCAAAAAAATATTATTATACTACTATTATAACATTATTTTCCACATACTGTACATTAATGTTTCTCCTCTGTGCCCCGCCTTTCTGAAACGTGTCGATTTTTACAAAGCTCATCGGTCTGAAAAGCGAGGTGTGCTCTGATTGGCTAGCTATCCAGTGCGTTGTGATTGGCCAAATACCTCAAGCGTGTGACAGAAATGTTACGCCCCTTACCATATTGTGATGCCCTGTCCGGCCAGAGTGACGAGACAAAAACATTAAAACCCATTATAAACGAGGCATTCATTGCATCCAGTGGGGACATAATTACGGATTATAATGATTTATACTGTCTTT
>NW_015549620.1:613784-652472 GCF_001515605.1 Sinocyclocheilus anshuiensis | reverse complement strand
TGATCGGAGATATGACAAACAACAAGTGCTACTCTACTGCCCAAAAAACTCACGTTTGAATCATCAGTGGCAAATTCTCTAAATATAAAAAACGTACTTACAGTCTGTGAGTCAGAACAACCGGCATTGTAGTCTACTCTCCCAGGATCAGAAAACAGTCCTCCATAAAATGCGCTGGACACATCTGAATATTTGGGTTGAACTGTTCTGGAACAGTGTTGTAAATACAACTTAACCACTGATTTCTAGTCGTGTCCTCTTTTGGAAGGCCAACCAAAGTAGTTTCACTTTCACAACGAAACACAGCACCTTTACGACATGGCGGCGGCAGCGGCGGCGGCAACAACAATACTACGGCGAGAATAAAAGTTACGCCTTCTTTCTTTGCGTGAACATTTGGGCGGCGTTATGCAAATCTTCCCACATCGTGACGTAGACATGTGGGGGCGTGTTAGAACGAGCCATTTTAGGTAGGCGTGGTTGACTTTTAACTTTTATAAAGAATATCTCTTCGGATTTGAGACTTTAGTCTTTGCAACTTTACAGATCTTCTTTATGCACCAAGAGCTTGTAACACTCCAAAGAGAAAGGAAAAATTGAAATCGCATCATATGACCCCTTTAATATAAAATAATGAAAATATATTTTTTCCCCTGCAAATCCTCTAGCACTCACTTGTGACCCCTAATATCACATTGTAAAATGCTAAAGTACATTGTTAAGCATGACACACAGGAATGACAAGCAATATTTTTCATCAGTCTCCAAACATGTTGTTGAATGCTTGGTTCTATTTCTCACAATGAGTAGCCACGCCCTATAAAACCTTACTCCTCCAAAAAAAAAAACCCACAAATGTGTAAATTAAACATCACATTTATTCTGATTGGGTGTGATTGTGTCATGTCACATAGTGTACTGTATACAGAAAATTTTCTAGTGACTGGAAACACGTCATTACACGTCCTATTTAAATCCATTATGCTTTAAATATTTAACATGATCATAATGTATTTACTGGATATTTATCTCATTCAAAATTACAGGTATGAAACACAAACACGTTTAGAGATGCTTTGCCTCTAGACAGGACTCAAGTGGCTTTTCTGAAGAAAGAGACATAAGCCTTGTCATCCATCATGCTATTATGAAATCACAATGCAACTGTGCTTTGCCCTCAGACACTCTCTTGCTTTTGCTGCAGTTTATAGCAGTGCATTATTTATTGCCTCAGAGCCAAAACAATAACTCTAAACAGTTTTCTGCTCCTGAGCACACTAGCATTCAGACGTAAGCACTATGTATCTGTCTAAGAGTAAAAGAGGTTTTAGATTTTTTTTAAATAAGCTTTTATTTGTGCAATTTAATGTTCTCATTAATAATTTAGCTAAGACACAGACCATATCCATCAGTCAGAGAACCACAAACGCAAAACACACATCGAATTGTGTATAGATTATGCAGAAGCAAGCAAGAACACAATTTCCAGGCTTTACACCGATTTCAACCTCAGTAATCAATACCTCATTTTCACACAGCACAGCAGACGAGGGATACTGAGAGACACCTGCAATGAAACTACCACAGTTCTATCAAAGTTTCTGCTGAACTTCCATCAAAAAGAACAGATTAACCTGGTATGTGCATCACATATACTATTCATATGAAACTATATTAGTATGTGGCAGACATGACAGCCATTATATGTCTCAGAAATCTTGAGCTGATTAAAAAAACAGCTTTTTACAGGAACGCTGCAGTTGAAGTTTTTTTTTTTTTTTGGTAGCACATTATTTTTGATTCCAAGAAACCTGTTGTGATTTGATTATTTCATCATTACTGTTAAGTTTGCCATTTGCTCAGTGATTCACAGTGTCTGTATTCTCTCTACTAGTCTTTTTACAGTGATGTACATGCAACCTTATAAAAATAAATGCTCTTAAATTGGCATCTATAGTTTCCACCAAGAACATTTAAATTAATATTTCACCCAAAAAACAAAAATTCACTGAAAATGTATTCACTCTCATTTGGAGAAATTTAGCATTACATCACTTGCACACCAATGGATCCTCTGCAGTGAATGGGTGCCATCAAAATGAGAGTCCACCAACATATTAAAACTATTTTAAATTGTTGTCACTTGTAAACAGTACTTGATCTGTGCATATTTCTCTCCTGACTTTGACATTTCAGAAAGCAGTATTTTGGATAAAGAACATGTATTTTATTACAAACACACAACTATTCACTTCACAAGATGTTAATTGATGGACTAGAATCATGTGTATTACATTGTGTGAAGTGTGACATGTGGCCAAGTATGGTGATCCATACTTGGAATTAGTGCTCTGCATTTAACCCATCCAAAGTGCACACACACAGCAGTGAACACACACACACCGTGAACACACACCCGGAGCACTGGGCAGCCATTTTTCTGCTGCGGCGCCCGGGGAGCAGTTGGGGGTTCGGTGCCTTGCTCAAGGGCACCTCAGTCGTGGTATTGAAGGTGGGAGAGAGCGCTGTACATTCACTCCCCCCACCTACAATCCCTGCCGGTACGAGACTCGAACCCGCAACCTTTGGGTTACAAGTCCGACTCTCTAACCATTAGGCCACAACTTACTTGTGGATTATTGTGATGCTTTTATCAGCCGTTTGAACTCTCATTCTGACGGTACACGTTCACTGCAAGGGATCCATTGGTGAGCAAGTGATGTAATTCTAAATTTCTCAAAATCTGTTCCAATGCAGAAACAAACTCATTTACATCTTGGATGGCCTAAAACGTCAGTAAATTTTCAGCAAATTTTCATTTTTGCGTGAACTATTCCTTTAACATCAATCGAACCTTTCCATTGCACAAACACTTTTGGACAACACAGTGAAACAACTACACAGTGAAACTATCAATATCTTGTGTATGGGTCATCTAAATGTTCATACGGTAATTCACGAGTTATTTGAACTAAGCATTCTGCAAGTGCAAGGTTTCTTGAAAGATATTAATGCACAATACAGTGTTTTGAAAGTTGGCCAGCCTGTTATAAGTTTGTCAAAAACAAGTTTTGTGTCAAGGTTCTGAATTTGATATCAAGGTTCTGAAATTAGTGCCAAAATTATTGGGGGGAAAGTCTTTGTGAAACCAACAATTTCTCTCAAAGCTGGCTTCCCACCAAAAATGCTTCAGATTTTCATCCAGCATTATGACACCAGGCTACTTGCACTCAGGGCTTAAAGTACAGCGACATGCTTGGCAGGGTGCAGCAATCCCGACAGCAGTCAAGCTCTCATTCTCACAAGCCCCGGTGCCTCTCCCCCTCTCTCTCACACTCTGCGTGCTGTCAAATCAATGAGCAGAGGACACTGAGCCTTTGATCAATGCTAGTTTCTGGGGATTTCAGGCCTCTGACAGGCTGGTGCCCCCCTCTCGCCCCTCTTAGGTGTCACACTTGTTTCTGTGGTATGATTGATGTCAATCCTCCTTGGAGTGCTGGGTTATCTATTATATAAGTCCCTCACGGAAGGGCAGGATAGCTGCTGAGTTTATTAATGCTGTTACAGCGTCTTGGTACTCCAGCCAAACTCTATTACAGATTAAGTTTGGCACGAGGAGAGATTATAATGCATGTCCCTTATTCAAGGTTCTTCCAAGCTCTCTCACAGCAATGTGTTGATGCTGCCAGATTTGGGAATGACCTTGCTTTTACCGAAGTGAATGTGGAATATATCACTCAGACATTAGGATTCGAAAGGTAATGTTTGCTGAATAGCACACGGGCGCCGTGCCACATACTCTTAAACAATCACAGTAAATGGAAGTGCAGGCTTAGTATGCTGGCGGTTCTGTTCGCAAACCACACACTCCAGGGCCATGCAGAAGACAGAAACAACAGTATATAGACAAATGACCCTATTTGCTTTCTGGGCTTATTGTGAGTGAATCATTGGTGCTTGTCAGTCCAAAGAAATTAAACGTTCTTTGTAGTCTTAAATCAATATGTAATAATTTGCTGTTGTTTTGAACAACATTCCTTTTCTGCTGATTTCACATAGGCCTCGCTGGATAATGTTAACTATTAGCTAAAGGGTTATTTAGGAGCTATTTTAATAAACCTACATTTGGTCTGGGCAAGCGGTCAAGTTTTCCCCCTGTTGCTAGAAACTACACTTTCTAGATCCAAACAGCATCTTTCTTAACTGATGTCTGTTTAATGTTAATTGAATCTGTTTAACTGATTAAATTATTTATGAATGTATTATTATTAGTAGTAGTAGTATTATCAGATTTCAAATCACATACTTTTCCTTCTAAATGTCACATTATAGAAGAAAAAGGTTGTGAACCAGGGTGCGAATTGCTAAATTTGAATTCAATTGTAACTGAGTATCAAGCAGGATTCAGAATTGCAGTTTGTAAAGAAGAAAAATGTAAAGATGTAGAATTAAACAAACTGAAAATACTTTTTTTTTTTTTAAATAGGAATTACAATCTTTCCAACCAACCACTGACCGGTTTCCTGTAAACATTTTCCTAGTAGAATTCTGTATCTAAAAATGTCAGTGTGACACAAAAAATAGTTTTTGAAGCAATTATTAAATATTTTGAGAGGGTTACTACATTTAGCAGACATCGCAGTAGAATTGTGACGTCCCATAAAACAGTTACAAGTAAAAATTGCACTTACAGTTTAGAGAATCTTAAGAGTGTTTCAGAAAACGGGCCAAAGTGACTGAGAAAACTGTAAAAGAATGCATACTGTAGATAGATAGATTTTGTTTTTTCTGTTTCAAAAATTTCACATTTAATTCATTGTTCTACTTGCCGATTCCTCATAATTGTGAAATTTACCGAGTAACAATTTTGTTTCCACACTATTGTTTCAGTGTAGATAGATAGATAGATAGATAGATAGATAGATAGATAGTCAGATAGACAGACAGACAGACAGACAGCAATAGAACGATAGATAGATGCGCCTAGCTATTTTTGACCTGTGAGAACAACCCTTTAAAGTGAATCACTGCATTGGATTCCACAGGACGCTCATCAGGCCAAGTCCATTACCCTGAGTCTGCTCTAATCTAAGTGAGAAGCTTTGCAGCAAAATATACTGTCTAAAGAGCTGCTTTCTCTTTATCAGTCAAACCAGGCTTTCACTCTGCCATAAATGGCAGTTCCATTGTCATATCCCCATGGATACCAATGTTCTATTGAAGAAAAAAAGATTTTCAGTTCAGAAATGACTCTTATTCTGTGGAAATCAGATATGCCTCGCTTTACTGCATACTACAGGCACTGACAGGAGATGGAGAGTTATCTGCATGGGCACATTAGTGTTCACAGGCTGTGTGCACACTGAGTCTGAGACCAATGTCAGTGTCAGTGTTCTGGGAAATCAAACCAGAACAGGCGGTTGGTTACTGCATGCACAGACTGAAAGAGAAAGGGAGAATGGGATAAATAGGAAGAGAGAGGGGTACGGAAATGCAAAAATAGCCTTGGTGCCATTAAAAGCATGACTTAGTCTTGCTTAGACTTAGTCATGACTTTTTGAGAGGTCTGTTAGGAAGCAGAGTCTTAAAATTATTGGTGACCAAAGCCATATTCTCCATAAAGAGTATGAGCTAATGCCCTCGGGCAGGAGATATAGGGTTCCAATCTGTAAGCTGAAAAGATACAAATTTTCTCTAATTCCATTATCTGTCAAATTATTGAATAAGTGATTGAAATTGTTGTGTGGATGAGGGTAATGTGATGGGTAACATGTAATGTTGGTGTATTATTAGGATTGTGTAGGAATTATATATGTTTTGGAATGGTGTACATTTTTTGGGTTTTTTTTGTATGTTTGATCTGCTCTCCCGGTTGCCTAAGACAAATTTCTCCTAAGGGAGACAATAAAAGAGAAACTTAAACTTAGTATATGTCATTATCTTTTTCTTGTGGTGCAAATAAAAGCTAAGCAGATAGGGTTTTTGTAACTGTGATCAAAACTGATATTTCTAAACAATAACCACGTCAAACAAAAAGGGGGAAAACAGATCAATGAGCATGCATATAAATATAAGTGTTTCTTTTGGTTGCTGTTCAGATATAATATCCAGATGCATTGCAATAATGAAAAAAAAAATGTATATAAGGAACTAAAAGAGATAGTTCACCCAAAAATTAACATTATGTCACCATGTTATTGTCTTGTCCTGACTTGTATTCTATGAATTCTGAATTTACATCTCAAAAAACTTTTTTTTGTATTAAATAAAAAAAAAGGTAATTGTGAAAGGTAAATGTGTTTTATCTCACAATGCAAATGTTATCGTGCAATTCTGAAGCAAAAAGTCTCAACTGTTAGATATAACCTCAAGAATACTAGCCAGAACTGTGAAATAAAAAGTTGCAATTACCTTTTTTTGTTTGTTTTTTATTCCGTGGCGAGGGGAAAACAGAATTGTGAGATGTAAAATCGGATTTTAAAAAAAGTCAGAATTGTGAGATGTAAACTTAGAATTGCAAGGAAAATAAAATGTGAATTGTGAGATAAAAAGTCACAGTTACCTTTTTTATTTTGTTTATTCTGTGGCGAAAACAGGCTTCCATACAAACCTGTATGGCTTTCTCTTTCTTTTAAGATATCTTCCTCTGTGTTCCACAGAAAAAAGAAAGTCATACAGGTTTGGAATGACATACGGGTGAATAAATAATGACAAAATTTTCATTTGTAGGTGATCTATCCATTTAAATTATTAATTTAAATGCAAAATGCCCAACACAGTTATTATTGTAACTAAATCACTGCTGGGTCTTAATGCCACAGATGTGCGCTTTTGTATCATACAGTGTTTACAGTATAGAAGCTAAAAATTTGGACTCATAGGGGGAGCAGGGCTACAGCCTAAAAATACCCCATTTACCATCTGCCATCTCTCTGCACCAAATGTTGCTGGATTAGCCCAGACTCACTCATTCAGCTGTGCAAGGGCATGAGAAAATGTCTAGATCTAAAACAGATTTGTAAATAAATATTGGCTTGACTAAATCTAACACTCGCCTTCACAGCAGTCAGTTGGGCCTAAACAGATTCTATTAATTAATCGTGGGAATTTTCAATACAATACATTTCCAATGTCAAAAATCATAATTTATGCATATACTTACAGCTAAATTAACCCTATAGAGCATATTTAATAAACACTTGACATGTTAGAGTCCAAAGTCTACTTAAAGGAATTTTTAAAGGTTTTTAAGTGCACTTAAAAATGAAATTCTGTCATTAAAAAAATCAACTGTTTTTGTTCATACAATTAAAGTCAAAGTTTAAAATAACATTGGACTCAAGAACTTGAACATGCATTTGGCCTTCGGCTAGTCCGGTTGCTTAGTCCCTTTTCTCCATTAACTGCTATACCTTGAATTAATTGTTAATAACAATGCAGCTCAAGGCAGGAATTTTCTCGGCTTAACTGGTGAGGTTAAGTGGGTGGTAAATGTCTATGAGTTTATATACTTAATCAGTTAATCTCAAATGAGCATGCCTATTAAATTCATCATAAGTTTTTCATAGTCTTTATGAGTGTGAAACAGTCACATGGCTTGATCTCTACCCTTTGAGCTATCTTCCAGATAAACTTTTGAAAAAAAACTAATTACTTAACACAGATTTAGACAGATTTCTAACAGGGGTGTAAATCAGATGTTTCATCACGATATATGATCTGACATCGATTCATTCAGCAAGCAATGCAATATTTGCTTATACCTCAAAACATGCTGTGATACAACCTGTGATTAATATAATCGATATTATGTGCCATTTTTACAAAACCATATATATATATATATATTATGCGTTGCATCATTTCATCATATTGTTAGTCATTTGATTGATGCATCAATCCATATTGGTGTATTATTTCAACTCTAATTTCTAATTTCTCTGAAAACAACCATTCATTTCCTTGTTTAAATCACACAGCAGGTTGTGGCATCTAAGTAACATTAGTTTTCTAATGTTATATGCTGCATCTGTCAATGAGTGCACACAGAAGCAAAGCCTCATGATACTCGACTAAAAGAAGAAAACTGTCTCTGCCTGATCGCAGAGTTTTTAGGAGCAGCAGAGAGACCAATCTGTCGCTATAGATTTCTAAGAGAGAAGAACAGTTCTAATAAAGTAAACACACCAGGATAACACTTGAGCCCCCTCAATACAGCAAAACACTCTTAAAGGTGCACTCAGTACCCTATGCCTTTACATAGTGCACTATTTGAGGGGACATCTGTAGTCAACATTATCAAGTGCACTCATTTAATCCCACAATGCACCTCAATTGTGAGTGTACAACCAATGCACACTCAAAGGCTATAGCTGCCAAAGCAGGGGTTCTCAGCTCTGACCCTTGAGCTCCATTTTTCTTGCATTTTAGCTCTACTCAAACACACCTGAACAAGCTAATCAAGGTCTTCATAATTGCTAGAAAGTTTGATCAAGGTTGGAGCTAAACTTTGGAAGTGGACCTTGAGAGACAGAGTTGAGAACCCCTCTGTTAAAGAATACCCAACCACAGAAAGTTGCAACGAATTAATTCTTGCATCTCGCGAGAAGATGGTGTCCATGGCAGAGTAATGTAGGGAATAGTGAATGAGGGGGATATTTCGGATACATCCTAAGTTTTTGTTTATCTCTTATTTGTCCAAATGTATGAGCAGTTTTGTTGCAAAACAAAGACTGTTGCACTCTATTGCATGATAGGACTGGTCATGTGATGTCAACATGGGGCATCCACCTCCACCAACATGGGGGTGACCCCCTCCATGTGAAACAAAACCTTTTTTTTTTTTCTAGAAATCAGATATGGCTTAAGTTGTCATCTCACGTTATTGTACATAAGCTTTATAACATTTCTTAAATGTACAGCTAATTTGTTTCTCTGCAAAACATTTTAATTAGCAAATAATGACTAAGTGCACCTTTAAATGCCATTACACCATGGGCCAGATGAGGTGAGTTTGTCTAAAAGGCTTTAAACATTACTACTGTTACTACTTCTGTTACTAATAAAAGCATAGGCTACTGGAAAAGTGCTTTGCCCTTTCTCATTCAGCTTGTTCCAGCATTCTATTATTGCATCTGGTGCAATACTACTAAAAACTAACGCACACCTAGAATTAGTCTCCATATAAATTGCTGCATTAGATTCCATTATGAGCGCAGCCTGCATCATCTTCCGCAACAAGACTACCATGCATTGGCTCTATACGATTATATATTATTATACTAATGCATCCAAGACGACGTCAGCAGCGCGCGGATCCTCTTTCTCGATGTTCACGTTGCACAACCAAATCTGACTCTTTATCCCACTATACGTTCAGCCGTTTAGTCATCAAAAATCTCCGTATCATTCCATGAAAGGCCTTTTTAATGATGCAAAGTGACATGAATATACATATATTTCCAATTAAATGGATGACTGATCCTGTGCATACTGGTTTACTGTTTGTCGCACACACTCGTACATTTATCAAACACTGAAAATGTAAGCTGGCTATGTGGAAAGCCCTAGCGCGTCTAAATGGAAATCACCACGGTCTCTAAGACTGCAGACAGTTTGCACGCATGTATCTTATACATTTTATATCACCACGGGGCCGGTTGTTGGACAGAGGAGTAAATGAGTTCAGCATCACTATATCATACGCAGCCCGTTTCATTCATAAAGAAGCGGCTCTCCATAGCACTTGTGGTGATTCACATGCCTTCTTTCGGCTATATGTAGGTAAAGCCACAGCCACGTTTTATTTAGAATCGTGTTCAATTCTCAACATTTCCGTTTTCGTTACTATTTGTTGTTAAAGCAAATGCCATTATGACAGTTATGGTCAGTGCAGCTAACGCATGATTTCCACACAATACAGAAAATGCTGCAAGTATTCATTCAGCAGGCAAAGTCTAACTGAAATCTGTGTAACGCTTGTCCGGGTGGCTTATGCTGTGCGTGCACTATAAAAAATTAAAAGACACAATATACCAAAGGCACTATGAATGAATGAATTGATTTCATACGTCGGCGTGCGATTCGACTCACCTACCTGAACTTAACGTAGCCTATCCCGCGTGACTGATCTTTGACTGACAGCACAGATGAATGGCAGCCTGCGCTAATAAGGTACTAAAGCATTTTAGACTAATAATGAAGACGTGATAGAGTCCAATCTCAACGGCAGTCCTCTCTCTCCCTCTCTCTGTATCGCACTCACTCACTCACTCACACACACACACACACACACACCCTCCTCCTCAGAATCTCCACTTGCTTCAGATATGGTGGGAGAGTTTTTACATATTGCCTACAGGAGGTAGACAAAATAACAAAAGAACCTAACAATACAGTGCAGTCTCTCATTTTACTGAATTATAATGAAGCCTATTCTTAAAATTCAGTACACATTCATATTAAATTATTTTATATGTCAAGCACTGAAACTTGAATATGTTAGAAAGATGTGTTTCATATTGTAAAACACAAATATAAAAATGTAAATATCAAATTTACAAAAATATATCAAATGTAAATGTTTAAATCAATTATTTTAAATAAATGCATTTAAAAATAAATTGAAATACCCTTAAAAGTAAATGTAAATAAATATATTTCGTTTTTAAATAAACACTTACATTTAAATAAACATTTGAAAGTTAATTTAAGTAAATATATTTTAAAATAAATGTAAATAAACATTTTAAATAAATTAATATAATGAAATAAACATGTTTAAATACATTGAAAAACATTTAAAAATAACTGACAAACAATTTCCGTTTCCTCGGACTGCAACTACGGCAGAACCGTTTTAAAGGTGCCTCAAATACTGTGTACTCAAGAGATTGCAATATACATTCTAAGTGTCTTAAATAGAGTTTTTTCAGAGGGTTCTGGCAGTGTGATAATCTGAGGGATCCCCAAATGGTGTATCAAGTACTTTTTAATTTTTACAGGTTTTTAATTTTACAAGTTTTGTGTTCCCTCTCGCTGAGCCTGGAGGTGTTTTGGCTGTGGCTAACAAGGCAGACCGAAGAATGTTAGTCCCTGTCACAGTCTGAATCTTTGTGTTGAATCTTAGCGGATAATGGTGCAGAGTTCCTTGAGGCAATTCAGATTTCTTTGACTGACAGCTAGATCTTGTAAGGGTGGCCCATCTTATTCTCAACTTTATTCCATAATCTTTCACAAGACATTCCCATTAAAGTAACTGACAGAATATTGTGTAAAAGCCTGTATAATACTTAATAGGTATGCACAATTACACAGTATCAAACAAAGACCTCACCAAGTAAAGAACTCAGATCAGTAAGGATTAAATCTGCATAAACTGACACTGGGAGTTCATTAAACATGCAGACTCTTTTTGTGTGGAGAGATGGAGGCAGTAGACAACCAAATATAATCACAATAGACAGGCTGGGGTATACAGTTTGATAATAGCTTGCAGGAAGCAGGAGGAGCACACGGATATTAGTCACCTCACAATAATGCCTGTATATTCAGTACTCTCCCATGCTTTTATTTCTTTCCCTTGCAAATAAAAAGAAATTAAATGGTGAAAAGCCATGTCAAATTCTAAGCAACAACAACACAGAAAATTTGTTTAGGCTTTAGAGCAGATGATTTAAGTAAGTGATGTTTATTTCTGGGAGATATTTAGACATTTACATTTAAGATAATCTACAGTGGGCAAAGATAGTTTTATGCATTGAAGTTTCTCTCTACAAATGTAGTACAATGTGATTAACTAATTAAAGATTCTGATTAACTGTTGGTATGTCTTGACAGATTACATCAGACATCACATTAAGTCCACAGTACGGTTTGTCTCCCTCCTCCTATAAGAATCAGTACTACATTGTCAAAAACGGATAATAATATATTCAGAAACAGAGCAAAGGCAACACTAGGTATACATTATCATTAATACTCATATTTCAAGGTGTCATGGAAGTTTCTGACATCCCTTTCGATTATCCCTTGCCTGAGCCTTTATCTCAAAATGTTTAAAGACAACTACTGTTGATCCTGCTCTTAAAAAAAATAAAAACCAACGTTTAAATGAATAAAATGCTTCATCATTATTATCATGGCTCATAATACGGTTTACTTCCTGCTGTAACAGGTGCACAGAGAATGCCATCTCCACTAGCATTCACAAAGTCCTCTTACAATAAAAAAGTAACCCGAGAATGCTGTTCCACTACAGCTCAGCTTTTAACATGACTAAACAATCAGTCAGAGCTTTACACCCTTGTTTACTTCTTGCTCGGAGTCCCAGTGGTACACTTGAACTCCCACTTGCACTACAACTGTTGCCTTCCTTGAACAAATATTGCATATACTCAAGTGTCATCGCCCAATTAAACACTGTACACACTCTGTGTTATGGCAGATACTTGACCTCTGTATTTGCACAGCCTGCTCTTGCATATTAATATCCAAATGCATACACTTTAAGACAAAAGGTACAAAGCTGTTTAGTATTTAACATATTAGTATTATAAATATTACGTTAGTATCTTTTGAAATGGTACCACACGATACCTTTTTTCAGAAAGTGTAATTATTTCCATTATATATGTCAAATTTCATTGTGTGTGTATATTGATATATAGATTGTACATCTACATCTTGTCTTCATTAATGCTGTAAGGAAATAGTACTGTAATAGACTATAATAGACACTTTTACATATATCAACACCAAAGTTTGTTAGTGTTTTTTTTTTAAAGGGATCTTCAATAAGTTACTTAAATTATTTCAAGATTATAGACAATTAAGGCTTCACAAATGCCACAAAGTACATTCTTATCTATATTAATCATTCACAACTTTGAAAATGCGGCCTTTTGCTGTGTGTGAGCCATGTGACAGGTACAGTAAAAAGAGCAAAAGTACACATTATCTATTGATTACTGCTTCCAATATTTCCTGTTATAAAGAATGACTCATGAAGCAATGGCCTGTTTTCTTTTACAGAAACTTGTAGCTTGAGGAGGTATAATTATTCTTCTCAGGTTCAGCATTCTGAAAGGGTGTAAAATGGCTTCATATTTCTGTCTACTATGGAAAAAACTGATTAACATAACAGCTTTGTTGCATAACAGCTCAACAACCAAAAGGAAATATTATACTGTGTTTTCTAATATACCCATGTAGTGCTTTGATACCCTAACTGTTTAATATTACACTGCTAATACAGAGTTATTCATAGCAAGGCTAAAACTGGATATAAAAAAAACAAGACCTAAGTGAAGCTAAAAGTGTGGCGTTTAGTCAAACAACTCTAGGCTCACTCATATTCTTACTGTAATTCTGCATAAACAGAAACATTGTGTTTTGGACAACAGTTTAAAATAAACTACACTGTCCAGTGTCCACTGCATGTATACTGTATTTCCAAGCTGCCCTACTTGCATTCATGGAGTCCATTTTTTGGGTCTCATTTTTTAACATAAACCCACAATACAACAATGAACCAACTACTCAAACAGCAATCTTCAAAGTCAGCCCCTGACCCCTATAGTTACCGGTTTCAATTTTTCATGACATCTCCTTTGAGTCGTACCCTCAATCTGCACTGCACTCCATTTCGGAGTTCCCAGGAGGTACTTTTAATGCCCCCTTAAGTCAGATTTCCGACTCAGAAACTCAGGGGACCTCAACTTAAATGGGACATCAGATGCCCATTTTCCACAAGTTGGTATGATTCTTTAGGGTCTTCATGAAATGTCTGTAACATACTTTGGTTAAAATTCCTCAGTGGTCGTGTAAAAACAACACCCTCTTTACCGTGTCAAAACACAGCTCTGTTCACAGCAACCCGTTTCGGTGCATGACTCAGACAGCCAATAACAAACTGGCTGAGTGTTTTCTTTTCAGCTTTTCTGAGCTGGCAGACACAACAGAAACCAAACTAATCTAAATACAAAAAAAAGGCTAGAAAAAGTGAAAATTTCATCCGATGTTCCCTTTAAGAATCCAAAATGGCTGCTCAGTGCATCAACAGTAAGTGAAAACGTCGTAATATATAGTAGTAACATTTATTTGCACTTTGTGTCTGAAATCAATTATGTCTCAATGTCTGCACTTTTTATGTGCTTTTATTGACTGGTACTGCTACTTATGGATGTGTACATCTTGGTTTTCCGACTTGTGTACTGAAACACGGTTATCTCGGGTATAATGTCATTCCCAAGCTCTGACATCTGAGGCAAATGGAACACAGACAAGGTGAGCCCTCAAGCCCAGGCAGTGCAGCAGGCAGGGCGAGACGTGACGTACACTCAACTACTTCGATCACTGGAGCCATAAGTGGGCCACCTAAGACTCCAAAACAAAACTGATCCTACAGGCCACAACTTCAAACGTTCAAGGCCACAAATGAAAATACCTGCAGCTCAGGATCAGCGGTCTGTTCAAACCTAAAGGCACATTACAGAAAGGGAGATATGATACATGGACAAGCACATTGATGCATGAGTTTCACACCCTTAGTTATCATCCACGTGCGCTCCAGAACCAGCAAATTCACCATCATATATGTTTGTCAAGGTTAAAACAAATACACTAAAAAAGACAACATTATAAAAGATAAGCCTATTTAACTTTTAAGAGAAACAACTTAAAAGTTCCAAGTAATTTTGCACAAAAAAAAAAAACAATACAAATTTGGAGAACATGCTTAATATTTAGGCATAGATCTTTCCAGTTTTATTTATTAAAAGACAGCGACTTCAACATTTCTTTCATTGCTCAAAGTTCTAAAATATAGGATGAATACAAAACAGAAATGTGAAATTAAATTAAATAGTATCCCAAGAACATTTAAAGGCTATTTTTGGCCTGACTGTGCTGCCTGGCTCAGATGCAGTTAAGAATAATTTCAGTGGGGTTAGTGACTTAAACATTATGATAGTCAAAAAATAAAAAGGCAAATGTAAACACAAGGCTCCTGGTAAAATGATTCTTCATATCTCCACCTGCGAATCATTTATTCTTATCACTGTTCAGCAATGTGAAGCCTGTTGGAAAAAGGCAGAGGAAAACAGACCTTGAGTTGGATCATGCAAACATCAATGCAAAACTAGATGAATAAGTCAAGTATTACTTAAGACACAACCACTGATGATAGATTTCTGATGACAGGACACCATGGTTTACCTTCCTTTGCCATACTCTCGGCTGCACTCTTGGCCTTTCCACTCAAGTCACTGACAACGTTGTCGAATGCTGCTTCATGTTTGAGGAAGAAAGGTCTCACCACACGTGTGTATATGATTTGAGAGCCATTCCATGAGACTGGAGCCATGCACCACAGCAGAAACAGGCACTGAAATACATACATGTCAGCTTCACATTTGCTGCCACTGTGTTCAAAAATACAATGTTGTGCATGGCATATTTAATTTTGATAAATTCACATTAAAATTATCAACAGTAAAGATTTCTATTTCAAATAAATGCTGTTCTTTTATATTTGCTATTTGGACTTTCTATCCAAGACTGAAAAAAAATTATCAGTTTCCAAAAAACTTAAGCAGCAGGACTGATTTCAACATTTATAATAATAATAAATGTTACTTGAGCACCAAATCAGGATGATGTGATGCTGAAGACTGGAGTAAATGGCAGCTGGAAATTCAGAGCTGCCATCAAAGGAATAAATTCGTTTTTAAAATATATTAAAATATAAACCAATTATTTCAATTGTAATATTTCACCATTTCACATAATATTACGGTTTTAATAAGTTCAATTTAAATAAATTAAATTAATAATACACCCTTGGTGAGCATAAGACAAATAATAATTTGTATTCCCAAAAATACTACTAAAGTAGTAAGACAAAGATTAAAGAAAATCCAAATTCTTGAAAAGAATCTCCTTAAAAATCATTGTACATTCATTCTAAAAATGTTAGGATAACTTGTCATAAAATAAAGATAAGATATTTTATTTACTGGATTATTGCATATGAATTGTTATAATTAAGCACTAAAACATAACACTATAATGCTTGTTACAACAACTAGGGATATACACAAGTTCTCTGAAGTGTCACCAAAGTTCAAAATACCATGATATAATCAGATAACGCCAAAGTCATGTGATTATTTTTCTTTAGAAGGAAATTCTTAAGATGTTCTTAGGAAAATATGATCACTTTTCAGGAAGTACACGTAGGAACATTCATGCAAGCATCTTGGAATTTAACCAAGAAATGTCTTAATATCTTTCTTAAGAATTTTGTGAATCCTGCCCCTGTAAACTTTTTACTGTTTTTGTGCTCAAACAATCGCTTGACCTTGACATACAATTCACCTACCTCATGTCAAGCTAATTAATACATGCTTTAACATCTATTCTAAGCACATCCACATCAAACTCTCCAAATGTAATGGACTTATCATGCCATAGTGAACATCTAATTAAGAAAGCTTTTTAATCAGGAAACTGAAATTGGAAAAAACGCATGCATATCATTTAAGATCTCAGCTCAACTTAGTCAGCTGCTAGTTCATTTGTATAAATTGGCTTTAAAGCACTCAGTCAAATTTAGAACAAGGATCAAAATTGAAATGAGGCTGTTGGTCGAGTTGGCAGTTAGTCAGGCATACTAAATATACACTATGCAAACCTCTCAGCATGACCTACATACAAATACATTTACGGTCCTCCAACAGCAAGCTAACATGGAATGGTTTTCAAAACAGATATCCAAAATACATGCAAATACACTCAAGCATAAATGAAATATATGTTGATACCAAAACACCTTACCTTCCCAGCATAGTAAAAGGGAAACCAAAAGAGGAAGATATCAGAAAAAAATTCAGCCACACTGAAGAGTCCATAAACCACCCAGTAGGTTAGCCATTTGGTGTCATCTTCTTTATTGCTACTCTCAATGGCTTTGATGCTGCATGAGGAACAGAATGACATGTGAAAACAGGGCAGTCAGTGTGGGTTGCTCTCATTATTGTGCTTCCTAAATGCTGTGCAAACACATATGCAGGGTTCTCCAGGTCTAGCATCTGCACCAATATGCATACTAGACATTTGTGAAATTTGACATGTCACACAAACTTACGAGGCATACGCTGGGTATGCGAAACCAATCAAGTTGCAGAGGAGGGAGGCACCATATCCAAATAACAGATAGAGTGCCACAATAGATACTGCACCTGCAGAACAAACAAGACACATGATCACTGCCATTATTCAAATGAAGAAGGGCATTTAGGAGTACTGATGACATTGTGTTTGGTGTCAGTGTTGACACTTAACAGGATGGAAGAAGCACAGACAAAGGCTGTCTATTTGTTTATGTGTGAACATAAGGGAAGTTTTCTTAGTCTAGACACTGCAATTCTGCACAGACACTTGAGGACATACTACATGTTTAAAAATATCCCTTGGGAGTGGCTATTGGTAGAAGACACCACACATTAGACATTTCAAGTAACCAGTCAATGCAGTTGAACAATTGCACGGATAACTGGCACTTCATAGATCATTTGTTTGATGTTTTTCAAACCAGCATGTTTTTTTTTTAATCTTAAAACAAAGAGCAATAACAAATGGGCTAAATAGATGTAAATGCAACAGGAAAATGACAGATATCCCTCGGGGGTGGGGGCTGTTCGTACGGCATCTGTTCTTGTCACACATACACACGCGAAGTATTTGTAAATTACTCCTTTTTCATTCGAAGCTCTTTGATGAATCGGGTGAACCGATTCTCAAAACCGGTCTGAACTATTCAACGAAGCGAACTGAATCAGTTTAAGTGGTTCCAGGGTCAACAGTTTATCGACTCAATGAACCGCGAACTGTCTTTTAATAACAAAATTATCTAAAATATTTTCTAAACAACAATGTTCAAAATTCTTGATTTGTTCAGAACCAGCAGTTTAAAAAGAACCGCTTCGGAAAAGTGACTTGGTCTTTCCTGGTCTTATCAGTATGACTCCCAGAGCACTTAGCACTCATTTGCAACATTCACCAAGCCTTTACATATGGGTGACAGTAACTTAAGTCACGTGTTAAAATAAACTCATACTTTTCTTAAGAAAATCAATATTCGATGGTAATGTTTACAAAGAAGAACATTTAAACTCTCGCAAACCCAATAAAGCCTAAACTGATTGCCAACACAGCTTAAATTCATAACGTACGCCTTATATTCCTGACTAAATCATTAAAGTTGCTTCCAAACCAAAGATGAAAACCAGTCACATACCTGTTGCAGTGTACTGTTTCTTAACTCCAGTTTTTTCCTCTAAAACCGCTAGAAAATCCGTTACCACATTCTTCTGCTTAAAAAACGCTTCGTAGCGTTCTGTAACAGTATTTAACATGTTGTCCTTCCTCGTTTATAGTATAGCCGAATGTAGTGACCAAGACCAGAATTGTAAACAGTTTTCCAAACCAAGAAAACTAACACTGTACTTTCGTAAAGTTTGTCCCCTCGCAGCAGCAACAGCAGCAGCAAGCACAGCACTGGCTCATAACAGGCTGGCACTGCGCGGCTGCGCACACAATCTACGGCGACCAATAGAATCAATACAAACACATGATTCCACCCCTCACAGGTGATTATGATTCTGCTGAAATGTGCTTTTGACTGAGAGCATGATAGCTTTGTTGGAGAGCCTGTCTTTTCAGAAGAACAAAACGTGCGCTCCTACTATTTCCTCACCGTTTACCCCGTTAACTGCAGCCGTGGTTGTAGGCCTATGAGCTGAATGCCAATAAATTAATATTTCTAAATTAAATTTTGAATATTTAAGGCCAATCCAAAAGGCTATTTCGCTATGTGTTCCCTCAGACTACAACGGCATAACTTGTCCTTGTGTTGTCATGTCATCTCACGTAGAAACGTAGTTGGGGGGGGGGGGCAGACACATCTGTTTCAAAATTCACGTTTGAGTTTTGTTTGTATGTGATGTTATATTGATTTTACTCATAAATTCAAAACCACCATCAGAAAGACCCACAGGAGATTCAAAGGGAACCCATATGGCTCTGATAGGTTGATATCTTTAGCCTATTAACAGCTATAGGGCTATATAAAATTAAGGCATCTTACATAATGTCAATATCAAAAAATCTGTCAATATGCCACTAATCTTTTTAAAACACCTATTAACTGGGTTTCATAAAATGTATGCACTTGGTTTAGCTGTTTATTCCAAACACATCTGGCATTTTTAAAGTTTGCCAGGGGAGGGCGCTCTCCTCTTGGTTGACAATGTCCAGCTGTCTGCGTGCCGTTGGTCTAATTTTAACAGTGTTGTATGTTAAAATGAGTACGTTAACAATGTTTGCTCTTTTAGGTGCTGCATAAATGTTTTGACTGAACGTCTACACGTTCATTTATTAAATTAGTTCAGCGAAGACAGGACATCTGGTAGGCCTAAAATGACACACATGAGAGGTTTCATGATTGAGTGCCCTTTAAATAACAATAAATTGTAACAGCCATTAATAATTGCCACAATAGTAGCCTATAATTATGTGTCATTCGGAAAATGCTTTCATTTGCCATCATACTATCATAGTAGATCTGATCAAACGTCAACATCTAACTAAACATTTTTGTAATATAATATAAAGTCTTATTAAGAATATGAGTCACCCAGCATTTTGTTTTTTTTAAAGATTGGATACTAAAAACAAAATTCTGTATTTTGGATTTCTATATTCTAGATCAATATTATTGCAAAATGACTCATGTTCATGAGTCAAGGATAGATATCCACAAATATGCCGAAAAACAGATTTCATCTGCCAATAAGATTATATCCGCTAAAAAAATTATACTAATACCTTTGGGTAGATTATCATCATGGGTTTTAGCTGCACTGAAAGCTTTTGTGTTGAATTAGGATGTAGTAATATGAAATCCAGATATTAATCTCTTAAGCCATTTATGCAGCTAGCACCATTGTTCTGTAAAATAGAGAGACATGCATGAAGAATTTAACAGATTTATTGTGATTTAATGTAAATAATTTAGTCATACACATATTCAGGTTTGATTTTCTTTCTTTTCTTTTTTTTGTCCTTTCTGTAATTATTCTTATTAAAATTTTCCATACACAGGAAATACTGTACTGATTCTTTGCTGGAAATGTTTTTTTTTTTTTTAAGCTGTTGCACTTTTTGTTGTGGTCAGGCCAGGATTAATAAATTTAATACTCCGACCAGTATTAAAACACCTCTGGTACGTACGTACACACACACACACACACACACACACACACACACATCAATTTAGATGATCTTTAATAGTTGGGTGTCTGGGTTAAATGAGACTATCACGTATCTGTACATCTCCTGACTGCTCACAATGCCAGCGATGTCACTAAATGGGACAGGCAGGCATACCCTAACTCTTAAAAGTCATCAGACCAAATTACAATGGATAACAATGCCATGTTGTGCTTGCAGACAGAGGATGTGCTAATTGTCCAGAGGACTTAATCCTCTTTTCACAGAATTGCGGAAGACTTTTTAACGATCATTAGCACCACCATTGGCCGTACTGTGTGAAGCTGTGCCTCATTGCTGTATGATTAATATCTCTGTACATCTTATACTGAATAGATTTAGAGCAAATGTGTACATCATTGTCTGTAAAGCCTATAGAGTTTTTGACTAGTACCTACTACTACCATAACGTGTGTTTACATACACTCTGAGTTGTCCTTCTCCTATTTAATCGAGTCGTGCACAGTCACTCACTGACTAATGATTTTTCAGTGTCTCTCCATTCCTGTGCTTTATGGTGTGACGTCAAAGCAGTCGCAGTGGTTATTTAGGTTGACGATGCAGTCAGTGAATATATCTGCTCCTAGTAAATGGATTAGTGTTTGATCGCACCTGAGACACCGCTGTCGTCACCTGTGATGGTCTTCGTTACATATGGAGAAATTCCAGTCTCTCAAGTCTACTCTAAATCCACATGTAGTGGGACTACATGTAATAATCTACACACTGTAAAATGAATACTGAAATTTATTTGAATACAAATATTTAGGCCTACTTATTGGAGTCCCCGCTATATCGGACCATTCACCATCCGGAGGCAGATCAACGACGTCACATACAGGCTGGAACTTCCTCCTCACTACCGCATCGCACCGACCTTCCATGTCTCACTGCTCAAACCCTGTGTTCACCCTCTGTCTGCTTCTCCCCCAGGGTCTGACGAATCCGGCGTACCTCCTCCTCCCGAAATCGCTGAAGAGGAGACCATCTACAGAGTCAATTCTCTTCTGGACTCCCGGCGTCAAGGCGGCCGCCTAGAGTATCTCGTGGACTGGGAGGGATTCAGCCCCGAGGGGAGATCATGGGTGCGTAGAGATGATGTGCTAGATCCCTTACTCCTCAGAGATTTCCATGATTCTCACCCAGATCGTCCCGCTCTCCGGGGCTGCGGCCGTCCTCAATGTCGGCAGTTGTATGTCTCCCTAATCAGACACACCAAATTTAGTTCTTGCAGTTTCTACTAACGAGCTGATGAGTGGAATCAGGTGTGTTAGATAAGGGAGACATACAAAAGGTGCAGGGCAGGGGGGCCTCCAGGACAGGTTTGGGAAGCACTGCTCTAACCCGTTTGCTCTCCGTCTCTCTCTCTCTCTCAGCACCTGTTAAATAAAGATCCCTGTTTACTTTACCTCTCCGTCCTTGGTCTCCTTCTGTACTGTGACACAGGTGGGTTGGATTAATGCAGTTTTGAGTGCAAATAGACCTATACTTAAAAAAACATTAACTCTGTAAAATAATGTTTTACAGACCGGCTATATATGTATATGGCGAAACTCACTCTAACATGCAGGTGCTCACTCATGTCTTCACCCGCTGCACTATCAAATATAAAGCATAAAATTTCAAAAATTATAAAAAAAAACGATTGAAATAAAAAGTCTAAAAAAGTATTGTTTTTATTTAGGTCTTAGAGTCTAGTAGTCTGTTTTGCAACTGTTAATTCTGTTTCTTTGTAGGAGTCTTAGCATGCACTGGGGCATGAATAAATAATATAACTGTTTGCATTTTTATTTATACCATTATTGTTAGTTGTGTTATCACATTTGGGTCTTTCTTTTCTTGTGTCTTATGTTGTCTAAGGATACATTTGTTCCTTTACTTAAAATGATCAGCTGATCGTTTGTAACACTGTAGTACACAATGTTGAGGTCATGATTGTTGAGTCACGAGTGATCATGAGTGATTTTGCATAAAGCCTTTTTAAATTGATACAAATTAAGAAATCAACTTGGAATTACTATTTACTTGTTCTATAGTCTATCATTCTAATCTTATTTTCCATTCATATAAAAACCATGTTACTTCTGCCTTTCAGAACCCAAACAAACCTTCATTTCATGGACTGGAGACCTTCCAACACTGTCTGGTAATTTAAATCAATACCCGCTGTACACGCCGATGTTGGAAATGCCTGTAGAGTGCAGCGGCAGAAATCCCATTAAGGCATGACGTTCAAACTAATAAGGGGCATGTCCTTTATCTCTGAATAGCCTCCACCCCATATGTTCTGAGTAAAAGTAGTACAGCCATAAAAAGCTGTCAAAACTAAAGAACATCCTTTTTCCATGTGACTTAGAAGTGCTGTAGGAAAAGGACAAATTGGCAGTATTTTAATGCATTTAACTCACTCTTCTGAACTGCTCTACCTTATGTGGTTTAATTATATATTGTTTTTTTTTAATCTAGAAGAGTATCTCATATATCATAGATTCTAAGTCTGAGCTTTAATGTGTTTTTTTTTTTCCTATCAAGCCCACTTTAGTTTAGAGTTTAGAACAATACATTTGGAGGAAATTATTTAATTTTGGCTTTATTAAAATGACATGAATTGTCATCTCATGCAGTACATAAATTTTTCCAAGATTCTCTAGTTTTGCTAGATGGACCAAGGTATTACATACTACTAACTTTTTTTTTTTAAAGGATTACATCTGATTTCATTGCATAAAACTATGCTTTGGTTTATGTTTAGTATAATTTTAAACTCAAACACTAATTGGAGCTGTGGTCTAGTGGTTAGTGCATAGGTTCCAGATGTTCAGCTGCTCTTGTGGATTTGAGCCTGGCATGTCATATTCCCAACTCATTCTTCCCCAGATAGCCATGTCATACTTTCATTATTCTTGCAATGTAAGCATTTTTTTTTTACAGTAAACCATGATTTATATTAAACTCATATTGTTTTGAAACTGACCCACACTGACCTTGGCCTCGTGTTCCAGGATTAGTGCTTCACCACTTTATCTTTCCACAGTCAATGGCCTCCAGACTCTGACTAGGTTCTTTTAATACCCTTATTCCTTGTAATCGCCTCTGACTGCACTGTCGTGAAGGCAGTGGTTTGGATTTATACTTGATTGCTTAATCTGTTGTTTGAAAAGGTTTACACAGAAAGGCTTCCTGCCCACACAGATCTTAGCATGGATGAGAACCGGAGCAGCTCAAGGCCGGCATCTTCCCAGTGCCATTCCCCTCCTGTGAACCCCTTGAGAAATATGGTGCAATATTTCAAGAACCTTATCAAGAACTCAGTATCTCCAAAGTTTCGTGTATGGGTAAAGGACTACTGCAGAAGGAACGGCTTGCTCACCTTATCACTGTTAGCAGTGATGTCGGGTTGTGTAGTGGGATTCACATTAAGAAGCTTGAACTTGTCAACACAGGTAATGTGGAACATAAAGCTTCAAATTTGTTATTGAAGAATCTGTTTTGAGTCCTAACATCAGCAGTGGACTGGTGTTATTTTAAATAGTTTTTTGGGACAAAAAAATGCATTTGTTTTTTTATCCTTAGAACAGGTTAAAAGGTTGCTCATTTAAAATATAAATTGTGTGTGGCTTTTAAAAATGAATGCGCTAGCAACTTAACATTAAGTACAGTCATTATAGTAATTGAATAAAGAAATGGTCCGGATTCAAAACAAGTTGAACTCTATTGGCATGTTGATTTGCACAGACAATAATTTAGACTCATCACTAAATAATGAAAAAGCTGAGTTTACATTAATGCACTTACAATGAAAATCTATGGCACAAAGCAGTGCACCAGGACAAATACACACTGTAGCCACAAAACCTTAACATTATTCATGTCTAATATGATTAAAATCACGTATTAACCTTGTGTGTGCAAAGTTATATCCAATTTTTCACAATATACTCAAGAGTACCATAAGAACTGTTTACATCAAATATGTAAAGTACATCAGAAATTCATAACCAGAAGTGCAGTTGCCTTGAACAGTAGTGCAGTTGCTGAATGGACGATATAGAAAACTTTACAAAACAAATAACACGGTGTAACAACATTTTGTAAAGAATAATTAATATAAGGGCTTTAACAATAATTTTTTACCACATGTGCTGTCAATAGCACTTTGCTTCTTTAGAAGCTAGAACGCTCCTTTAATTGTAAGATGTTTTTGATGACCTTTGCTCTTGAAGCCTGATCAACATATCACATATACACAATATATTTTCCAGCCTATGTGGCATATGTACTCAAAACTAGGTCTTAGTCCTGCTGTGACATCTGGCTTTTGTTACCCACAAATAAAACTCCAAACAGCTTTCAAGGTCAACTAAGGAGAAACACGCATTACTTAAAGTCAACTGACGTAATTCTCCAGGGATATTACAGAAATAGTAAATATTGAAAGTAATTAATTCTAGTAGAGTTTAAATGTTTGAAATGAATTGAAATCTTTTAATAGCAATGTCACTAAAAGCCATGTTTTCTCTTTTCCCTCAGGCAAAAATCTACTTTTCTTTTCCTGGAGAACTTCTAATGAGAATGCTAAAAATGTTGATTCTTCCTCTCATCACATCCAGGTAACTACACAGTACACACCATATCACTGCTTTTTAGTTCTTCACGTTCATTCAAGATGTCAGCATTCCTGAGACCAAACACATTTTTGAAAACCTTACAAAATATCTTTCATCAGAAAAAAATGTTCCATCATGAGAAATTCTTCATTTCTGAAGTTTTAAATCTTTTTCAATTAATAGTGGGATAGTTGATTGTTATAAAAGGAATATAGAGTCTAAAATTTAGAAGAAGAAAAAAAAAAACACTATGAGAGTTACTTGAAACCAATATGGAGATGAGTTTCAGTCAGCCCCTATTAAAATTAAAAAGAAAAGTGTCTGCATTTAGGGGAGGTAGTTATATGTGAGATATTTGATGTGATATTTATAATAATGATTGAAACGCCAACACTTTCCTTACAGTTTAATGTCTGGCTTGTCTGCTATGGACACCAAGGCCAGTGGACGCCTGGGCCTTCTCACCATCACATATTACCTGTGGACTACCTTCATTGCTGTAATCGTGGGGATTATTCTGGTACTGATCATTCATCCCGGAACCGGCACTGAAAAAGAGGGGCATAAAGCCCCAGGAGGGCCAGTGATGACGTCTGCTGATGCCCTGCTTGATTTGATCAGGTAACTTCACAATAATAACAAAACCTACCTCTCAGTTTTTGGCAGAAACAGTATAAGGGAGAGGAGACAGACCACTTGTAGAAATATGAATAGGATATGGCAGCTGTAGGAAAGGAAGTCCCGCCCTTCAGTTAAAACAGCCAATAAGCTTATTGGTATATAGGTGGCATTTTGTTTCATTGCTCTGCAAATGCAAATACACATTAGCTAGAGAAACCTGAAAACCACAGTTTCAACATTTTCTGTCAGATATATTGGTTATTTCAAATGTGTTATTTATGTTAGTTTCTCTATTCAAGCAGAAAAGAACTGTACTTTCATCCTTAGTCTTCCTTAGTGAGCGTTTTTAACAAAAAATTTTCGAATACCACACTTCAACCAAGTCCCTTTTAAAGTAAGTCAGTCCAATATGTGTCTATAGGGTAATTGCCAAGATGGCCGTCAAGTGGACTGGCTTACCTTAAAAGGGACTTAGTTGAAGTGTGGTGTTAGAAAAAATGTAGAAAAAATATTGTTAAAAAACATTCCTTTTCCCCCTTACTAAGGATGACTAAGGATGAAAGTTTAGTTCTTTTCTGCTTGAATAGAGTATGGTTAAAGTGTGGAGTTGGACAAAAATGTAGACAAACAAGCTTTAAAGTATTTTCTTTAAAGTCAATGTGAAACCAAAATAGATTCCATTTATGTTCTTAATTTGTTCATTTCATTCTTAATGTTTCTTTCTTGATCATATTGCAATTCATCAGTGTTTGTCTTTATAACGTTAAATTAGAATGTAACTACTTGCTCATTGTCTTCCTTTTCCACCTCACTTAGGCAGAAATATAGTGAAAATAGTGTTAACCAATAGACAAACAACTGTTTAGGCATTGTTTCAGCAAACTAGCATTTAACATTCTGGTATATAATGTTCACAAAATCCAATCAGTTCCCCTTGGATAAAATCAAGTTCTGCTCTGCATTATTTCTCATTCAATATCCTGTTTCACCTTTTCTCTCAGTTACATTTTAAATTTTTTGTCTTGTATAAAACACATCTGTATTTTATTTATTTTATTGACTATCCCATTCAAAAAACAAACTGTAAGCAATGCATTTCATTTTTGTTGATCAGTCTAAGAAACGCCTTAAACTTACATAACCGATTTCGAGCTGTAGTCCAGCTTTCGAGGCTTAAGCTTCCCTTTTGCTCTATCCTGTCACTGGACAGAAGGATTGGAATTAGGTATATTTAGAGAATGACACAGCTTTTCCCGAGTGCGAAAGATGCTCCTAAGCTCCGGACCAGATTTAATTGGATTGTAGTCAGGGACACGCCAGTAGAATTGGTATTTTATAAATAAAGCATTAGCCGATAGCCTCTGTCCTCCAAGTCTTCAGGCTGAGATAAATCATACCAGCTTTTTTTTTTATTATTTTATTTAGCAGGCCATGACACAGCCTTGTACAATACCTCAAATCAAGTAATTCTAAAACAAACAATGTGTAATTTTTGGCATGTGTTGGCCGCAGAAAACAGTCTAATAGTGCACACTATACTCTATATAGTATACACTGTATTTAAATCTGTGGCCTTATGTATGACAGGTTTTGTGTGTTTTTCCAACAGGAACATGATTCCATCCAATCTGATTGAAGCCACATTTCAGCAGGTGAGAGAAACACATGAAGAACAGAGGAATGAATCATCTACAGTGTTTTGTATCTAATCCATGTCCATCTGTGCTCTTCTGTTTCAGTATAAAACAGAGCTTGTGCCCAATTTTAAAAACAGCGAAAAATCATCACAAACCAACTTTGTGTACATCATGCCAGACTATGAAAACCCCAAAATGGGTCACCCAGTGTTTCTTGAACTCACTCCTCCTCCTGAAATCCACTACAAGATTGTACCAGGGAAAAGCAATGGGATGAACGTGCTAGGAATCGTCATTTTCTCTGCCACTATGGGTGTGTATAGTAGAGAACTGTCTTATATTACACCATAACCCTGCTGAAAAGATCAGCTTAGATCAGATTATGCTGGTTACTGTTGATTTGGGGTTGTGGTCAAGGGGTTCACCAATCAAGCTAGCTGTTTATAGCTGGTTAAACTACTTAAAAAGCCTAATGGGAACACCAGTATACCAGCATCCCATGTTGGGGACTAGTGTCCAAAATACTGTACAACATACAATGTAGACCATCAGTGCTGATTTTTTTCAGCAGGGAAGCAGATTTATTGTACAATTTAAACAGTTTAGATCAACATGACAGAGTTTTTGCAGCTCATTTACTAAAATAGGATATTTAACAAGAACATGTGGAGCGGGACTTAATCCATTGCATCAGGTATTAATTGGATTTTGAAAAAGTGGTGTCTATGAAAGAAGGCTGATAGATAGAGGGATTGAAAAATAGGAGGGATTTGTGATTTCTAAATTGAAAAAGACTCTAAATACTGTTCAACATTTTTAATTTGCATTTGTAACTAAGTCTCAAGTGCTCAACAAGGGTGTGTGTATTTGATAAAAAATATCATTTATTAGATTTTTTTTATTTTATTTAAATATTATTAGTTTTAAAAAGCTGTTTTCTATTTTAATATATTTTTAAAAATTAATTTATTAATCCTGTGATGGCAAAGCTGAATTTTGTTCTTTAGTCCTTGCTAAATAAAAGTTATACAAGTTAATAACTTGAAAAAAATTAAACTTGAAACTTAAAAAAATATTTTTTTTTCCCAGGTCTTCTGCTTGGTAGAATGGGATCCAGAGGTTTACCTCTAGTAAATGTGTGTCTTTGCATCAATGAATGTGTCATGAAGATCATCAATGCTGCTATGTGGTGAGTAGATGTGGATTGTGAGAGATTTGTAATGTCAACTATTACAGAAATGTACACTATTAGACATACTACATAACTACAAGGACAGTCATCACATGTTTTGTCATGCAAACCTGTGAAAGCAGCAAGTGACTGGCAAATAAAGCATAATCCCAGACCAAAACAAATTAAGAGCCAGCTGTCTCTTTGATACACTCTAAAAATGCTGGGTTGTTTCAACCCAATGTTGGGTCAAATATGGACTAACCCAACTGTTGGGTTAAAAAGTTAATTTAAAAATGTAACCAAAATTTAACCCAACAGTTGGGTTAGTCCATATTTGACCCAACATTGGGCTGAAACAACCCAGCATTTTTTAGAGTGTACACACTATAATACGTCAGTGTAATAGTTTAAAAGGAGCTCTAAGCCTCCTCATTCTACTAAATTAGGTTGGCAGTGGAAAGGTGTTCTGGTGTACGAGAGTCAGAGGCCAACTGAGAAGCTGATTTAGTCCGTCAGTAATGCATTTAAAACTCAGTCAAGTGCATGCACCTACAATATGCAAATTATTAATATATTTTGTTTTAACACTCCAGTCTCTTTGTACAGGTACTTCCCATTTGGAATCGTATTTCTGGTTGCTGGGAAGATCCTGGACATGCATGATCCTGCAGTCCTTGCGGAGAAGCTGGGGATGTACTTCATGACTGTTCTGGCGGGACTGTTCGTCCATGGTGTGATTTTGCTGCCACTGTTCTTCTTCCTGTTCACTGGGAAAAACCCCTTTAGCTATATCCGTGGCCTCCTCCAGGCTCTGGTTATCGCTTTGGCAACTTCATCCAGGTAAGGAAGCCGGTTTGAACAGCCTTTCAGCTCGATGCAACAGAAACAAATGTTAATCCATGAACTATTTCAGGGAATAGTTCCATTAAATCACATTCAATTGAATAATTAAAGTGTTTTTTCTTGTGGTGTTCCAAGGGATTATGAATCTTAACATTTCTAATTATACAATTTGAAATAAGCAACTTATATTTGTATATTTAAATAATCCTTCTCTTTCCAGTTCAGCTACTTTGCCCATTACAATGAAGTGCTTACTGGAGAACTGCCACGTGGATCGGAAAATCGCTCGATTTGTACTTCCTGTGGGTGCTACTATCAATATGGATGGCACAGCACTATATGAAGCAGTGGCAGCCATCTTCATTGCCCAGGTCAATGAGTACGAGCTTGACTTTGGACAGCTAGTTACTATTAGGTAAAGTATTTCAGTTACATTCAGAAAAATATACATTACTGGTCAAAAGTTTTGAATAACTAAAACTTTTACGTTTGAAAGAATTCCCTTATGCTTAACCACGGCTGAATTTATTTGATTTAAAAAATAAAAAAAACAGTAAGACAGTAATATTGTGAAATATTATTATATATATTAAAAGGATTTTTTTTCCTGTGATGGCAAAGCTGAATTTTCAGCAGTCATTTCTCCAGTCTTCAGTGTCACATGATCCTTCAGAAATCATTCTAGTATATTAAAAATAAATTATTTTATTCACACATTAGATGCATTAAATAGATCAAAAGTGACAGAAGACATTTATAATGTTAAAAAAGATTTCTATTTTAAAAATGCTCTTTTAAACGATCTATTCATCAAAGAATCATTTCGTTTCCACAAAATAAAAATTTCAACACTGATAAGAAGAACCATTATAATAATTGAGCACCAAATCAGCATATTAGAATGATTTCTGAAGGATCATGGAACCCTGAAGACTGGAGTAATTGCTGCTGAAAATTCAGCTTTGCATCACAGGAATAAATTACATTTTATAATATATTAAAATACAAAAAAAAAAAAACGTTTTTTTTTTAATTGTAATATTACTGTTTGTACTCTATTTTTGATCCAATAAATGCAGCCCTGGTAAGCATAAAACACTTCTTTCAAAAAACATTAAAAATTATTTAATTCCAAACTTTCGACCAGTAGTGTAGTGACAAAGCTGCATGTTCCAATGAAGCTGCATGTTGACTTTGACCATCTATTCTCAGTATCACAGCTACAGCGGCAAGTATCGGAGCAGCTGGAATCCCTCAGGCTGGTCTTGTTACCATGGTTATCGTTCTAACCTCAGTGGGTTTGCCTCCAGATGACATCTCACTTATTGTAGCTATCGACTGGATCCTGTAAGTACAACACACTTAAATACTACAGCATATACACCACAAGTAACTCAATGAAAGTCAATCTCAAGTATCATTTTTCATCAGGGACCGATTTCGAACAATGATCAATGTGCTTGGAGATGCGTTAGCCGCAGGAATCATGGCTCATTTGTGCAGAAAGGACTTCCAGAAAGACATCCCATATATAAAACAATTTTTTTAAATGTTCATCTTCTAGAATTGCCTTAAATGCAAAAGTTAATGACAGACCACAATAATATCACAATAATAAAACCATGTCCAAAAGGTAAACATTACACAACTAGTAAGTCGACTGGGGCTCCAGATATGGATCATCAGTTGCCTTGTCATACAGTGTACGGTGAAGACAAAATATGATTTGTAATGATAAGAACAGAGATGGTGTCTCTCTTCATTATGTTCACAGTTCAGAATCCCTCTGTTCAATTAATCTGGGATGGGAAGTCGCTGTACACTGGAATTACAAATTGTTTATTTTCTTAATAAAAATTTTAACATTGTTTTATTATTCATAAAGAACAAGAACTACTGGTTATTGGTTTATACTTTAAACCTAAAAGATACACCTATAAATCATATATCACCAAAAACCACCTCTAATCACAAACTAAAAATGTGTAGAAAATGGTTTAAAATGGAAAAACTTTATGAAAATTTTACCCCGATATTGATTTTTCAGTATACTAATACCAAGACACAAATTTCCAGATTTGCAAAGATGCCCTATATTTTATTTCACAACTACGTTAGACAGTTGCTCATAACAGATGTTCACTGTAGAATCAAAAAGTATTTCATTAAAAAATTAAGACACACCCATCAATATCAACACATAAAACCATACACAATAAGCTAAATAAATAAATTCCACCATTCAATAACCTTACAGTATTTCCTACATAAATTAAGGCTTAAAACAAGCAACCATCCAGTAAATTCTACTTGATATTTCTCACAAATGGCATCTCTGTTGACTCTTAAACATTGGGAGTTTTTAATCTTTGAAACATCATGATATCAAAAAAAGATGGTTGCTATAATTACTACTAATTATTACGAAATCACTTTTTAATATTGCACATATGCCAAAACGTGCACAAAAAAAAGAGAATGCCAAGGTTAAGTGTTTCATATCAATGTCGTGTAACCAACAGTGGCTGTAAAGCTGCTAATAGGTTCACATGAACCATGAAGTAACAGATGACACTGGTTGATCCAAGTATAGTAAACTGCTGCTTAGTGCTTATAACAACTTGACGAGATAGAATATAGTGTCACTGTACAAAAACAGACAATTAGGATTAAATGTCAGTCACCAATAATATAAATATTTGCACGCACACACACAATACCAACCTTAAGTCTTGTAGCAGAGGGAGCATAAGCACTGTCTGTGCTGAAAATAATCAAAAATCTTACATGAGGCATTGTGGAAAATTAATGGGATATTCTAACTACAGGAGAATTTATGTGGGGTTTACAAGCTTCTATTTGGAAGACCTCACGGGGAGTCAAAGCTGAGGGGCATGACTGTACAACCGTGAGACTATGAGTGAGCCTGCTGTCCTGTTTTTAGCTTCACCACTGCTCATCAGCGAGATCTACAGCTGAAAACCTCTGGAACAAGTTGAATATGAACCACTAAGGATGGCTAAATAAACAGCACTCCAGTGGCCAAATCAAAGTCAACCATTGTCAGATAGCCAAGTTGTATATTTAAGATTTGGTCCAATGCCTGACATACTAATACTAAAAGTCCTCAAAATACTCAATTAAAATTAAAATGTGGTTATCTAATATTTCTCATGAGGTCTTTGTGGACTAAAAACTCAGTTGACTGCATCTATAAATATGGAAATAGTCTTGCGTTGACTTATACTGCACCTATAAATGGATAAATTAAAGAACTAATTAAAAGATAAAATAAAGAAACAAAACAAAAAGTTGAGCAAAACAAAATAAAATTTAATGATTGTAAATGCCATGTGAAACAAAATGAAAGATTTCAAAAGGAAACAAAAGCAAAAGAGAAAAGAAAACACAAATATCACAAGGCAGTCTTAAAAAAAAAAAAGCACATGCATTAGTACTGGATATCTATTTTCAAATAACCAACCTAAAAGTATGTTTTAGCCTAGAGAAACAAAAACGAAAGCAAATGCAAACCATAAACATAAGATGCTGATGCTCAAATGTTATTACATTTTTACATAAATACTCAGTATCTAGTATTCAGATGTCCAAATCTTTTTGGAATATGCTTAGGGATATGCAACCTGCACCTCTGCTGGGGGAAGCTAAACCTTCCATTCATGTCTTTGGTCCATTCATGTCTTAGTTATCAGTCTATTCAGAGGGTCCCTTGCAAAAAATTAACAAGTCAGTTAAAGATTTTCCCCTCACGGGCTGTTTATAGACAGTCTGCTTTCTTTACCATTACCTCTTTTTCTCAATGAAGCACTCAGCATGCTACATTTAAAACTCAGATTTTAATAAACAAATGAACTGTTGTGAGACGGATCATGATATTCCTGCCAGACCAAAAAGTGCTACATTACTGAGGGCAAAGAGGAAAAACAACATCAAATTAAGGCATCGTAAATACTGAAGAGCTATGTAGGATGAAGATACTGACAAAAAGACAAAAATCTGAGTTTTAAATCCAGCATCTGGTGAATGAGGTGTCCGACCACATATGGCACATAGCAACAATATCAGGCTAACATCAGAGACACAAATTTGTATCAAATGCGAAATTGGTCAAATATTGGGATAAACCAGAACGCCTAAAACACTTGCATTTGAAGCATCCAACAGCTTAAATCTTAAAAGAAACAAAAAGAAACTGTCAAACGAGGTGTCTAAACAAGACTTAGAAACATGAACATTTGCAAAGACTTGATTACACTAAAAAAATCATTTTTCTTTCAAAACTGCGCCAATTTCTCTGGCTTCGCAGACAACATCCCTCTCCTTCATTTTCCTGGCAACCCTACTTTCTACTTGTGCGACTTGCTTGTTTTGAACGACACTTGTAAAATCTTGTCCCCGAGGCGGTAGCCGTTGAGGCCAGCGATAGCCATGGCTGCCTCTTCATAGTTTGGCATGGTAACAAACCCAAATCCTTTGCACTTGTTGGTGTTGAAGTCGCAGATCACTTTCACATTTGTGACGGCACCGAACGGCCCGAACATCTGCCACAGAATGCCCTCATCTGCATCCTGGCCCAGGTTGTAAACGAAAATACACCAGCCTGACGAGGAGTTTCCAGGCATGTTAACTCCAGACATGCCACTCATGTGGTCCACACTCATTGGAGAGAACCTGAGGACAGGAAATCACAACTTTCAGTTCATCAGATTCACAAAGTGTTTTAAAGACATTTTTGGGAGAGAGATCCATTTAGGAACGATGTGGTAAGCAAGCAATGTCTGACTTCATTCACCTGAATCTCTGGGCCTGGTGGTGGACGGGCCCCCCAAAGCGGCGAGGCTGTGTGTGGTAAGCAGGTGGAATAATTTGTGAGTTTTTCACTTGGTTGGGACTGGCAGCGAACTTTACAGTGATTGGCTCTGCAGCTCCTGGCGGCTTCTGCCCATTCAAGTCCTTAATTGCGTCCTCTGCCTCTGCTCTCTTGTCAAACCGAATGAAAGCCACACCACGAGAGAGTCCTGCAATAAGAATAAATTGTAAGCACTTAAATGCACACTAAGACATTCCAAGTGTGACAGACACAACTATGCTTATCTACCAACCTGACACTTGATCGACGAGGACACGGGAGTTGATTATTTTGCCATAACGTGCAAACATTTCTTCTATGTCCTTCTGCGTCATTGTTTTAGGCAGCCCACTTATGTAAAGGTTGGCATCCTTTATGGTATCAGAGCTTGGCCTGGCATATGACACCTGTCAGGAAGAGCAAAGTTAAAAGATCAGATCTTGAAGAAACACCTCCCCTGGAGGGGAATCATCTAAAAAACTAAATGTAAAAAAAAATTTAGATACAAACTTTTGCCATTTTTTCAAACTGATTTTTTTTAACTGCTTTTTTTTTTCTAATTAGGGACACCCCCAATATGTTGAAAAAATTATTTGTACCATGTTTTTTTCCCTACAAATATTAAATAATATTACTTTATAGAAATAGAAAAACAATTAGAAAATATTCTATAGAATTCAAAAACGCATTAAAGCAACCTGTAAAAAAAATTAATAAAATAAAACTCTTGAAATTGATAGATATAAATATTGAAAAGCCTGATAAATGGCCACAACCAAGATGCCATCAGGTCTGAGCAATTCAACAACTTTACTTTGTTCTCGCTGCCTTGTTGTCAAAACGGCGATCTGAACTGAAGCAATGACACATTTAACTTTACACAGGAGCACCTTTTGTCACATTACCTTGATAGTTTTAGACTGTAGTCTCAGTCCATTGAGAGTACTGATTGCTCTTTCTGCATCACTAGGGTTAAGATAGTTAACAAATCCGTACCCTAAACTGTGGCCTAGAGAAAAAAAAAAAGGAAAACAATAAAACAAACAAAACAAAAAAAAAAGTTGAAACGTTCCAAATACAAATGAAAAAAACATCCTAATATCAAATGTTAAACTTCTGGGGAAAAAAATTTTATGCCACCAAACAAATAAATCCACACTGACTTACACATATGTGGGAAAGGCCTGAGAAAATAAACTAACAATAAGTAGTTTTTTGTGTCAACACTGAAATGAAGGCTACACAATTGTAAATAAACACTTAAGTGCATCTGAAGTCGGAAATCTTTTAAAAACTTTTTAGCAACATCACGGCTATATGCAAACCCCGCAAATAAAGATACTGCATCCCTAAAACAGCGAAGACTAAACATATTTTCTCAGATCTTCCTCTCAACACTTTTTTTTGGTCTAATTTGAAAGCAGTGTGCCAAGTGCTAATAAATACTTGCCTGCTACTTTGTCCCGAATAAGTTTAGCAGACTCCACCTCCCCAATGCTGCTGAAGAGACTCTGCAGCTCATCTTGGCTCATATTCTGAGGCAAGTAGTTGATGATGAGGTTTGTTTTGCAATCTTTAGGCTCATCAGCCATGTGATCTTCGTAACCGTTCGACATGTCATAGACCTCCTGGAAATATTAAAAACAAGTTTCTGTGAAGGTTATACACAATGAAAGCAGAAATCAACATTTAATTGGGACTATTTAATGTAAACTCATTGTGCACTCATATAAAACCTGGGAAAATGCTGTAAATAGTATTACTCATTTCTTGCTGTTGGTACCTGACAGTTTTTTGTTGTATAAAGAAAAACATGCAATTTAAGAAAATTAAATTAAAAACACTCCTATACATTTGTGGGAGATTACATTAAAGGTCCCATGACATGCTGCTTTTTGGATGCTTTTATATAGGCCTAAGTGGTCCCTAGTACTGTATCTGAAGTCTCTTTCCCGAAATTCAGCCTTGGTGCAGAATTTCAGCCACTACGAGCCAGTCCCACAATGAGCTTTCCTTAGGACGTGCCATTTCTGTGTCTGTAGCTTTAAATGCTAATGAGGAGGAGAGAGGCGGGGCAACTGCCATGCTTCGCTCTTTGCAAGCCATGATGTCTCTCGAGGAAAAAAAAATATTGCGCTCGCCTCGCACGGTAGTAGCTCATTTTCTCATGGGCGGGCCAAATTCTCTGGGCGGTCAAAGCAGAGAAAGGGGAGGTAACCTTTCCCCGTATGACGACATAAAGGGAAGATTCCAGATTGGGCCATCTGAGCTTTCATTTTCTCAAAGGCAAAGCAGGATACCCAGGGCTCGGTTTACACCTATCGCCATTTCTAGCCACTGGGGGACCATAGGCAGGGTAGGGGAACTCATATTAATGTTAAAAAACCTCATAAAGTGAAATTTTCATGCCATGGGACCTTTAACATTATAATACTTAAAAGCTAGCCTACATATTATTGCCTTTTTAAATATTTTTTTAAATCAGACAAACAAACAAAACAGTTTTATGGCTAATTTGTGAATTGTGTTTTATATTTTTCTCTAGGGTAGAAATAATGCATCTGTACAAGAGTAGTTCTTACAAATGCATCAGTGATTACACAGAAAACAGGTATTTTATTCATTTACATAACATTAATTCCACATTCCCACTCTACATGACACAAATAAACAAAAACATCACACCTCTGGAAAAAAAAAAAGGGGAAAATGTTAAAAACCATAATTAAATACCTTAAACCAGGAACAGGAACAAAATTGCCTTTCAGAGCATATTTTACCTCTGTCTTACTAATATGTAACCTACAAAATCTGCCTTTAACCAGTTTGTTCCCTAAATTTAAAAGTCCAATATATCACAAAAATTAACTGAAGTGATTAAGTGATAAGAATATATACCAGGCTAAGATAGTAAAAAAATAAAACAAATATGTGACCCTGGACCACAAAACCAGTCATACGGGTACATTTTTCGAAATTGAGATTTTGAATATTGAATAAATAAGCTTTCCATTGATGTATGGTTTGTTAGGATAGGACAATATTTGGCTGAGATACAACTATTTGAAAATCTGGAATCTGAGGGTCCAAAAAAAATCAAAATATTGAGAAAATCGCCTTTAAAGTTATCCAAATTAAGTTCTTAGCAATGCATATCACCAATCAAAAATTAAGTTTTTATATATTTACAGTAGGCAATTTACAAAATATCTTCATGGAACATGATCTTTAATGTCCTAATGATTTTTGGCATAAAAGAAAAATCAATAATTTTGACCCATACAATGTATTTTTGGCTATTGCTACAAATATACCCCAGCGACTTAAGACCACAGGTTTTGTGGTCCAGGGTCACATGAGCAAAAAGACAGATACAACTATGTCAACTGGACTGCTGTTATTTTACATGCTATGATCAACACCGCCTCCAGTGGAGTCTAGCTGAAACTGCACGTGACCAATTTATTTGACACAAAAAATAAAATAAGTTCGTGTACATTAAAAAAGGGGTCTTGAATGTCTAATGGCACTCCATCAAGGCAAGAAAATGATCACTAGGGTGACCGTGATTATTCTGATATCGGACAGTGTCCCATTCATATTAGAAGAGGGGTCTTATTGTGTATTCCACACGGGTAGCCAGTCAACCTTCAAGGCTGAAACAAACAAGCATTATTACTGACCCTCCCACAACCCAACACTGGAAGTTTTGATAAAGTGGTCTGAATCGCTCACTCTCTATCCAACTACTTCAATCGTGAGCTGGCTCTATAAGCATGGTTAAACTTTGCAGCACTTGCCAGGTCAAATACCTTCAACTGACTTTATGCAACACCTAATAAGATGTCTACTAGTGCATCTAGTTAAAAGCCTACCTCAGATGAGAGCATTACACCTTAAGTATTGCTTGCTTATCACACAGGCTACAGCACTACATGGACGAAAACAGCCAACAAGCACTAAGCACTAGAGCCCGACCGATATGGGTTTTTTGGGGCCGATACCGATATCAGGGAGTAAAAAAAAATGCCGATATCGATATATCAGCCAATATTCTTTATGTATATTATAGTACAGTACCAGTCAAAAGTTTGGACACTTTCCCATTCGTGTGTCCAAACATTTGATTGGTACTATATACTGACCACCACACAGAATATGAAGAATATTAAAAACATTATGAGTCAGCTGTCTTCGGCAGTCCTTAAGGTACCAGCACAATAACACTCTCAGCAAAATATAGTCTAATTATCATCATCGATAAAATCCCAGAAAATATCGAGATATTATTTTTTGTCAATATCGCACACCCCTACCCTCCGCGTGTCGGTAGCCCCCCGGGATCGCTTGATTGGTTGGAGCTGGACCGCGAATTTAACCACCCCTAACTCCCAAACCCCGGGGGCTATCGACATGGGGGTGGTCTCATTCGAAATTCTCTAGACGTACACTCAATTCCTCGAGCTGAAGGGATCCCCCGAATTTGGTGCAGATTCGCCACGCCGTTACGGAGATATGGCCGTTCAAAGTTTCAATGGTTTCCATAGACTTAAGCTTTAAAGCGTTTCATCCAGGTCGCCAGTAGCAAACAATGGAGCGTGCTCT